>NC_066582.1:234832266-235132266 GCF_024323335.1 Lathyrus oleraceus
TTTATAATATTATTTTTATGGTAATCTTTTGATGTGTTTAATGCTTTCTCTTTCGGGCCAATCGAGATTGTTGTATGGTTATCAATTAGGCTGGACCGCCATTGGTAAGGTTTTCATAAGATTACTATACAGTAGATATCACCTAGGACTAGGGATACCTTGTATAAATCAGAGCATTCTTGATATAATAAAGCTTAACCTCACCCTAATTGCATATGGACATAGAAATTAGGGTAGAATGATTAAAGGTTTTCTCACCAAGGACTTGGGAGAAAATACCCTTGAGAACTGGTAGTAATTGATATTTGTTGATGCAATAGTGACTCAGAGTTGTTACAGGGACAAATCATACACCTTTCCTGACATTGTTCCTCATACCTTGCCAACCCTTATTTTTACAATATTATTCTCTTTTGCCTTTATGTTTATATCTGAATATAAAAGCCCCCTAATAATAGTTTTTATTTAATTGAACGATAATTTGAACTCGATATTGACTTGCAGTCCTTGAGATCGACATTCGGGGAATTTCCCCTTTATTACTATAACAGGCAAAATAGTACACTTGTTATTTTTCCGATCAAGTTTTTGGCGCCGTTTCTGGGGACTGCCAAAATATAGAGTTTAATTTTAAGTTCAATTAAAATTTTGTTACTCTGCAATAAAATTATTTTTCTGTCATTTATATAACTTTATTCACTAATATGTGTATGCGAGGAGAGCCCTTAGCAGAATTTCTTTTTGACGCAGAAATCGAGAGAACCCTTCACCGAAAGACGCGGAAGCGCAAGAGTGGATTCCAAAGAAGATGTTCCCTCCGATCCCTCAGATTCCGAAAAAGAAACTATGGCTGAAAATCCTCTGATTCCACCTCTTCCACCTCTGGAAAGACTCTTAGGTGACTATGGATGTGCAAATGTGTCGGATGGTAGTTTAACTATTGTCAACCAACCGGTGAATGTGAGAAATTTTCAAATACATCCTAGCATAATCAATCAACTTTAAAGAAAATCTTTCACCAGAAAGGTTAATGAAGATGTAAACAAGCACCTGTATAGATTCCTAACCATGAGTACTACTTTGAAAATTGATGGTCCTACTGATGAAGCAAAGAAGTAAAAAAAAATCGTTCACTTTATTTGAAGAGGCGGAAGAGTGGTTCTACTCTCTTCCAGGTGGAAGTATTACATCATGGGAAGAGATGGAAACAACCTTCTTAAATGAGTATTTTCCAGCATCATTCTTTCTGAGAAAAAGGTACGAAATCTTGAACTTCAAATAGAAAGATGGTGAGTCTTTGGGAGATACCTACAAAAGATTCAAAAGGGTCCTGGTTGATTTCCTAACTCACAATATGGATCAAATTGAACAAATGCAGATGTTTGTCAATGGGATGAAAATAAAGACAAAATAGTTGATCGATACAACAGTCGGTGGCTCAACAAATTTCTCAACAGCCACCAGCATTAAAAGGATCATTGAAGTGATAGTCGCAAATGAGCATCTAGAATCATATGATAGGTGTACAAGCAAAGCTGAAGGAGTCATTGATATGAAAATGGAATCTAATAAAATTCGGTTGGAAGATATACTCGTTGTTGAAGTAGAAAAGAAATTGAAAGCAATGAATATAGGTACTCAACAGGTAGCTCAAATTCAACCTGCTCAGACCATCACTTGTGAAATATGTAATGGACCTCACCACACTGTGTATTGCTTTACAACTCCTCAACAGATTGAAGAGATAAAATTCTTGAAGCATAATAATCCCTACTCCAACACATACAATCCAGGATGGAAGAATCATCCTAACTTCTCCTGGAAGGATCAGAGAGGGAATGTTCCGCAACAGGGTCAAGGTCAATATCAAACTCAATATCAACAACAGCAAGCTCCAAAGAAAGCAGACTGGGAGATTTCCATTGAAAAAATGGCCGCTCAAAATAGGAAATTCGAAGAAGAAACTAGAAACAATCATAAAAACACCACCGCCTCTTTAAAGAATCTTGAAGTTCAGCTGGGTCAGATAGCACAACAACTAGCAAGTTCTCAAACACTAGGTTCCTTACCAAGTGAAACAGTTAAAAACCCTAGAAATTAGGAGAACATTAGTACTGTCACGATGAAGAAGAAAAAGGCCGCTAGAAAGGAAAAAGTTATACCACCTGGCAAGCCAACTGAAGAGAAAATTAAAAAGGAGACTAAACCGGTGATTAAGTTGCCCTATCTGCAGCGAGTGACAAAGAAGGAACCAAGCGAGTCAGACTGTGAGAAATTCATGAAAATGTTTAAAAAGGTAGAGGGTCATATGTATTTGTTTGAAGCACTCGAGAGAATGCCCATGTACAAGAAATTCATAGAAGAGGTAATAACCGAAAAGAAACCAACAGCAGAAGAACCGGTATCCTGGAAGGGAAAGTATAGTGCAAGTTCACTAGAGCAGAAAATTCCAAACAAATAGAAGGATCCTGGAACAAAAACCGTACCATGCACAATTAAAGACAAAACCTTCAAAAGGGTACTAATAGATTCTGGAGATAGTGTGAGTCTGATGCCATTACCAATCTATCACAGATTGAGTATTAAAAATGTCAGTGATACAAAGACAAATCTGAAGTTTGTGGATCACTTAAGAAAGGATGCATATGGTATAGCAAAAGACATGTTGGTAACAATAGAGGACTTGAGTTTTCATGTTGATTTTGTAATCCTATACATACCTGAAGATGAAAGGCACCCATCATTCTGGGTCGACCTTTCATGTAGACGATTCGATGCAATCTCGACATAGACAGGGGCACGTTAACCTTTAAAGTTTATGATAGAGAAATAACATTGAATGCTATTGAAGACCATGAGCTAGAGGAAGATGCATAATCTCATTATCAAGTAGGCTTAATCAGGACAGAGGCGAGAAGGCAAAGTAACATACCAACATCAGAGAAAGATACAGGAAGGCCCTCTCGACTCTCACCACTGCCATTAGTAACCCTGAATGGAAAGACCCCCATCTCCATTCCAACAACCAAGAGAAAGAAAAGAAAACGAAAACAAGGTAAGGAGATAGAGGTTAGAAAGGACGTATGGCACAAAGGAACATATACTGATGAAAAAGACGACTTCCGAGTTTTGGACAAGAGGTGCAAAAAGGTCTGGAGGCTGAAGTACCCCCATAATAAGGGAAATGAACCGTCAAGCCATGTGACGATAAACGCAGCGCTTCGTGGGAGGCAACTCACGCGTTTTTATTTCTAATTGTTGTTTGTATTTTTATTGTAGGTCTACACAATGCTCTACACAAGAAGGGCAAAGTACTTGAATACATATATAAGTCATAGTGGATAGAAAAACCATACATGAGGAAAAGAAAATGAAAAGTCTGAAAATCGAGCATAATAGAAGCCTGACACGGTCGCCCATGTCAGCTGACACGACCCCTATCAAGGCCATGAAAAAGAATGAAAAGTGAGAAGAAACAATAGCCTGACACGACCGCTCGTGTCAGCTGACACGGCCCGTGTCAGGAGAACTGAAGGAATAAGATAAAATTTCCTTTGGCAATGGCCAGACAAGGCCGCCCGTGTCAGTTGACACGACCCGTGTCAGGAAGCTTGAAACCCCACACCCTTGGATAGTGGCCTGACACGGCCGCCCGTGTCAGGCATGTGGATTTGAGTTTTTTTGAATTTTTTTTAAAATTTGTGTGGGCCCCCATCTCTATTATACACTAACCACTCATTACCCACCCATATCCTTTCCCAAAACTCAGATTTTCACACATAACCACTCACTCTCTCTCATATTTTCATCTTCCCCACATTTTTTCTCTTAAATTTCTTCATCCTCCTTTAAAACCCCTCATCTAAAGCTTCCATCTTTACCACCTCCACAACCCCAAATCACAAACTCCCTTCACGACTCCTACTCCATTTTTCGCCCTCGTCCTAACCACGGTTTCAGTTTTTTCTAATTCCTATTTCAAAATTTTCGACTTTTTTTACTGGTCCAAAATGCCCTAAGAAGGATTTTTACAGGAAAGCAGCAGCTGGTCGGGACATCGAGGTCACGAAAAAGACCCAGCCGAAACTCGAATCTGCATAACATTGTCTTCGACAGTCCATAGCAGGAGAAGCGGTATCAAGTTCATAGGAAGCGGAAGCTCACACCCACCAGGTATATGTGCGAGCAAACCCTTAATGCTTTAGGTCTGAAAATTGAAGTGGACAGGATGTTCCATGTACTGGGGATGCTGGAATTCATGAGCCTCGAAGCGCCAACTTATGAGTGCATCTTCCCCATATTTTTTCTCTTAAATTTCTTCATCCTCCTTTAAAACCCCTCATCTAAAGCTTCCATCTTTACCACCTCCACAACCCCAAATCACAAACTCCCTTCACGACTCCTACTACATTTTTCGCCCTCGTCCTAACCACGGTTTAAGTTTTTTCTAATTCCTATTTCAAAATTTTCGACTTTTTTTGCAGGTCCAAAATGCCCTAAGAAGGATTTTTACAGGAAAGCAGCAGCTGGCCGGGACATCGAGGTCACGAAAAAGACCCAACCGAAACTCGAATCTGCATAACATTGTCTTCGACAATCCATAGCAGGAGAAGCGGTATCAAGTTCATAGGAAGCGGAAGCTCACACCCACCAGGTATATGTGCGAGCAAAACCTTAATGCTTTAGGTCTGAAAATTGAAGTGGACAGGATGTTCCATGTACTGGGGATGCTGGAATTCATGAGCCTCGAAGCACCAACTTATGAGTGCATCTTCCCCATATTTTTTCTCTTAAATTTCTTCATCCTCCTTTAAAACCCCTCATCTAAAGCTTCCATCTTTACCACCTCCACAACCCCAAATCACAAACTCCCTTCACGACTCCTACTCCATTTTTTGCCCTCGTCCTAACCACGGTTTCAGTTTTTTCTAATTCCTATTTCAAAATTTTCGACTTTTTTTGCAGGTCCAAAATTCCCTAAGAAGGATTTTTACAGGAAAGCAGCAGCTGGCCGGGACATCGAGGTCACGAAAAAGACCCAGCCGAAACTCGAATCTGCATAACATTGTCTTCGACAGTCCATAGCAGGAGAAGCGGTATCAAGTTCATAGGAAGCGGAAGCTCACACCCACCAGGTATATGTGCGAGCAAACCCTTAATGCTTTAGGTCTGAAAATTAAAGTGGACAGGATGTTCCATGTACTGGGGATGCTGGAATTCATGAGCCTCGAAGCGCCAACTTATGAGTGCATCTTCCCCATATTTTTTCTCTTAAATTTCTTCATCCTCCTTTAAAACCCCTCATCTAAAGCTTCCATCTTTACCACCTCCACAACCCCAAATCACAAACTCCCTTCACGACTCCTACTCCATTTTTTGCCCTCGTCCTAACCACGGTTTCAGTTTTTTCTAATTCCTATTTCAAAATTTTCGACTTTTTTTGCAGGTCCAAAATGCCCTAAGAAGGATTTTTACAGGAAAGCAGTAGCTGGCCGGGACATCGAGGTCACGAAAAAGACCCAGCCGAAACTCGAATCTGCATAACATTGTCTTCGACAGTCCATAGCAGGAGAAGCGGTATCAAGTTCATAGGAAGCGGAAGCTCACACCCACCAGGTATATGTGCGAGCAAACCCTTAATGCTTTAGGTCTTAAAATTGAAGTGGACAGGATGTTCCATGTACTAGGGATGCTGGAATTCATGAGCCTCGAAGCGCCAACTTATGAGTGCATCACGCTCAAATTTTTGAGCAAGCTAGAATTCCAACTAGAAAAGAGGTGGATTAACACGGCAATGTATTATTTTGGTACTCTACGTTTTCCTTTTTTCAATAATTATCATGAAATGTCTGTTGAGGAGTTAACCAGTATTCTCCGACTTCCAATGTACGAATCGGGGGCGATCTGGATGAGTTTTCTCCAAAGGTGCTAAGGCCTCTGACATCCAGAACCCGTGTTTTCTCTATGCCTAGAAAGGTTTGACATACACCCTATTCGGACGGGGTGATAGCATGGGTGTGGAAACTCATCGGGAGTTGTTTTACATGTACTCGATGGTGCAAAACCAGACCATCAATGTTGCGGCCTTTGCAGCTGATTACTTGGGTAGAGTTGGTCAGAAGGACTCCGGGGGTATCTCCATTGAAGGCATGATTACCCAGATCGCAGAGTATTTCGGGTATCATGCGGTTTTGCTTGAAGACACCCCGGTGGCAGGTAAGACCAAAATTGATATGGCTGCTTTTATACATCAAGGTATGATTTCTATTGCACCAAATTACTATTTTGTTCTAACTCATAAGAGATTTATTATTGCACTTCCTGATCCGGACAAAGTAAGTATTACTGACTGTGCAAATTGGTTATATGTGAGTGCTGCCCCGATACGGAGGAAGGCTACGATGCTGAGAACTTTATTGCAGGTGAGCAGTTTGTAGGTGAACAGGTTGCGGATGAAGCGGTAAACGAAGAGGATGATCCTCAAGAGCAGTTTGTACCCCAGCCTCAGGAGTCTTTCCATCAGGGCGCAAGGTTATCATCCATGCAGCCCGACCAATGGGCCTGGGTACAAACTGAGCTCAGCAACCTGAGAACCGACCAAACAAGGCAAGGCATCAAGCAGGCTTGGCAAGGGGAAATGTTGGATGAAATGAACCTCATGATGCGACAATTGATGTTGCATTTTCCACCCCCGCTTGTCATACCCCAAAATTTGCCCTCCTTTTTGCTTTTTCATCTTACTATAACTTGATATCCATTTAACCTCATTCATACTCATTCACGTGCATTCATTCATTCATGACTAACATATGCTAATAGGTATCATGGATTCAGGGTTTGTGGTTGATAAAATCGGAGTTGGATTGAAGTTTATGGCATTACACATCATATGGGTGGAAACCCTGATCTATGGCTTTGTTATTCGAAGATCTTGTGCATGACCTATGGTTTGGTTAATATTCACCTGGTTTGATTCATGGCATTGACATAAGTCGTTTGGTCCAGGATGTTGTGGTCCGTATTCGTTTGTCCAAGAGAAAATACGCATTTTACCTGGGTTGACTTTTGGTCAACTATTGACTTTATGGTCAACCAGTTGACCAAAGTCAACCATTAACCTCTAAATCTTTAATCATGTGATCCATAATTATTCCATCAATTTCGAATTAATTCATGAAGTTTTGGATGGATTTTAAAGGTTCAAATTGGATTTTAATTCAAAACATGATCCTTGAGATTCAAATTGACTTTGGAGAATTAGTTCGATTTCATAACCATTTCATCATTTTTCTTTAGCCAATTAATTTTAGAAAATATTGTTTTTGTTACAAATCAACCTTCACCTTCTTTCATTATTAGATTTTCTTTTTGCCTTGATTTTTGTTAGTGGGCCAAACCCGTTTTTTAGCCCATTTTAACAATTATCCATTTTCTAATCCATTCATTATCCATTTAATAAACCAAAAGATTCATTTTACAATCTAATCTATTCATTGTCATTTTTAAAATCCAAATACAATCTAGTCCATTAACCAAAATTCATAACCCAATTTTCCAATAGTCCATATCCAATTTTCAAAACCAATTTCATTATCCAATTTTTCATTTCCCATACATAGTCAAACCCCTTTTACAACACAAGCCAAGAATCCATTTGCGAATTTCAATCCATTTTTATACACAAGTCATATAAATAATACAAGTCCATCATCCCTTTACAAGTCATGACGTCAACGGGCAATTCAAAACCCAAATCCTTTAAATTTACTACACATAATCCCTTTTGGAAGATGAGCGTGTGCGTAAAATTAGTTGAACGTAGGACTGAAGAACATCACGAAGAGAGGGTGGGTTAGGATAGGTTTGAGCCTTGTATCCTTTCTTTCTGAAACCGTGAACCAGGCCACGTTACAACCCTTGAAAGACCTAATTGAAGCAGGGTTTATTTCGAAAGCATACGGTTGGTACGATCGTGTTAAAACTGACTCCTTAATGATTCGCTCATTATTTGTGTTGATATTGATATGACATTCTCAATCGGTGATGCATTCATTGGATGTCATAATTCCAGTGAACAGGCTTGGATTTCATAATTGCATAAACGTGACATTGCTATTATCATTCTGAAAATGAACACGTGTTACTAGTGAGTAAGCATTTGACATCAGGAGAATTTCAATAATGAACGTGAATTGGAAAGCTTGATTATACCACGAAAAGAGAGAACGCCTAAGAAAGACTTTGTTAAGTAGAGGAAAATTACTTCAACTGATTGAATCATAAGTCAGAACGCTTGAGAACTGCGTTGAGCAGAAACAGGTCACCTTAATTTGATCGTCCTCAGAGAGACGAATTCCCGAGACTCCGTCGAGCATGGGCAAGTTATTTTGATTAATCATACCAAGGGTTAAACGCATGAGTCTCTGTTGAGCAGTAATCAGCTACTTCATGTGATTATATCAAGGAACAGAACATCTGAGAACTCCGTTGAGCAGAAGGACAAAATGTTTCAAGATTCTACCAATCTGAGACCGTTAGGTCAAGAAATTTCAACAAGATTCAGTTAGTCTGAGACAGTTACGTCGAGATTCGGAGAATCTCTCCAAAGATCAGATATTCAGGGGGTAAATCACTCCAGTTGATCGCGCCAGAAGACCAAACGCATGGGACTCTATTGAGCATGGGCAAACTATTTTGATTGATCTTATCAAGTACAGAACGCCTGAGACTCCATTGAGTAGGGGCAAGCCATTTCATTGGATCATATCAAGAAGCAGAATGTATAAGAACTTTGTTGAGTAGAAAGACAAGACACTTCAATTTGTAGTCAATCTGAAGCAATCACGTTGATAAATCTCAAGAGTTAATTGATCTAAGGAAGTTACGTCGAGATCCGATGAATCTCTATAAGACATGTTAGTCATGGGCATTCCTCAGAGACCAGCCAACCAGGGCAAAGCTTATTCCAAGAATCATACTGGGGCAAGCTATCCCAGGAACCAAAGAAGTAAATCTATTCGAGATAGTTGGTCAGAAGAATACAGTTCCAAGACACTAGGACAGGTCAGACCGAGATATTATTTTGACAAAGCTGCTTCATAACTTGTGACTAGGGCAATCCATGCAGATTCACCAACAGACTGGGCATGACTGACTAGTGAAGGAAGATCCTTTCTTTACTCTTGAGGTTGTTCAGAGTAAGACCCTTTGTGCATAAGAGACTGCTAAGTTTAATATGATTATCGAGGAGTCACGCTAATTGATAAACCCAATGATTATTGGTACCCTTAGTTCTCAGTAACCAGATACATCCTACCATGTCATATAAACAAAAGCCTGACTGTGCATCAGCAGTTTTCATAATCTTACATTACATGACATTGCATCACGAAGCGCGTAGCATATTCCATCGAAATGGAGCATTTCGCCTTGAAAAATAAATATATGCATAACTTCATGAAAGTCTTTCTCGAAGTATAAAATAATCCTCCGTTGAGACATTCTTCCTCCCTAGTTGAGAACATTATCATGAAACTCTCGAGCGGTATTCCCCGTAGGTTTTCCTGAAATACTTCTTCTTTGTGTTGTCTTTTGCAAGTACCCTTGTGAGTCTTCCGAGTCCCTTTCAGCCTCATGCCATCCCTTATTGCTTTTCGCTTGGATAAGATAATTAAGATAACTTACCTTTTGTGAGTTTATTTCGTTTCTTTGTTCATGAAATCACGTCTCCCCCTCGTTGCCTTTCGCACGAGCAAGGTACCTTTGTCAGATCTTTGCTTCCCGTTTGTGTTAAACAACATATATAGGTTTGGTGAGTCCCGGGGTCGGGTATCCATTGTTTGAAAACGTCATCCCCGTGATTGTGCCTGAGGGACGATATGAGGTTTTCATACCTATTTGCAAAGTTCCCCACCTGTCAGAGTGTGCTAAAGCCCAGATTCGTCTAGAATATCTCCTTGAGTCTAGGTTTGTACCTAGCAGGTCTTGTTTGATTGTTCTGCCTTGTACAGATGGATGTGACCTTTTTGACGGTTACTTACCTTTTATAAGTACTCACATGCCTTTTGCATAGGAAACAACTCCCCTTTTGCTTACCTTTTGTGAGTTCCCTTTGTGCCTTTCGCATAAAGTTTGTCATCCCCATCTGCTTAACTTTTGTAAGTCTCTTCAACCTTTTGTTTGAGGATTCCTATTCCTAAACCTGCTTACCTTTTGTAAGTACTCCCATACCTTTCGCATAGGAGACAATCCCCTTCTCGCTTACCTTTTGTAAGTGTCCTTTGCCTTTTGCATTGGAAATTTTCTCTTGACAAGGAGCCGTTGCTACCTTTAGTATGAGATAACCAACCATCCCTTTCTTCTTAACCTTTCGTTGAGAAGTTTCTCACTACCTTTCGTATGAGAAATCCCAACTTTCTTCTTAACCTTTCGTTGAGAAGTTTCTCACTACCTTTCGTATGAGAAATCCCCTCTTTCTTCTTAACCTTTCGTTGAGAAGTTCTCATTACCTTTTATGTGAGATCCCTAGTAGACCGTGTGTCTAGGAGCTCTCACAACATGTTGCACGAGAATCTCATTCCCTTTCTTCTTAACCTTCCGTTGAGAAGTCTCTCATTACCTTTCGTATGAGATATCTTATCCATCCGTTCTTCTTAACATTTCGTTGAGAAGTTTCTCACTACTTTTCGTATCAAAAATCGCAGCTTTCTTCTTAACCTTTCGTTGAGAAGTTCTCACTACCTTTTGTGTGAGATCCCCATTAAACCTTGTGTCTAGGAGCTCTCGTAGCATGTTGCACGAGAATCGCACTCCCTTAACCTTTCGTTGAGAAGTCTCTCATTACCTTTCGTATAAGAGATGCTATCCATCTGTTCTTCTTAACCTTTCATTGAAAAGTCTCTCATTACCTTTCGTATGAGAGATCATATCCATCTGTTCTTCTTAACCTTTCATTGAGAAGTTTCTCACTATCTTTCGTATGAGAAATCCCCAACTTTCTTCTTAACCTTTCGTTGAGAAGTTTCTCACTACCTTTCTTATGAGAAATCCCCTCTTTCTTCTTAACTTTTTGTTAAGAAGTTCTCACTACCTTTTGTGTGGGATCCCTAGTAGACCTTGTGTCTAGGATTTCTCATAGCATATTGCACGAGAATCTCATTCTCATCTTCTTCTTAACCTTTCGTTAAGGAGTTCTAATCACCTTTTGTGTGAGAAGTTCGATTATCTTCCTTTCTAAACTGTTGTTTGGAAGCCCCCATTTTCCCTTGCTAAGGAGCCATTTCTACCTGCTTCACGAGGAGGTCGTTTCTCTATTGAGAAGTATGTCCGCCTTTGGAAATTTTTATCTCTCTTGCTAAGGAGCCGTTGCTACCTGTTGCACGAAGAGGTCATTTCTCCGTTGAGAAATTTGTTCGTTTTTTTTTCTTAACTGTGTCTAGAAATTCCCAACCCTCTTGCTAAGGAGTCGTTGCTACCTGTTGCACGAGAAGGTCTTTTCTCCATTGAGAAGTCTGCTCGCCTTTTTCCTTAACTGTATTTGGAAATTTCCAATCCTCTTGCTAAGGAGCCGCTGCTACCTATTGCACGAGGAGGTTATTTTTCAGTTGAGTTGTCAGTCCCTTTTTACAAGACGTATCTCTTCCTGTGGCAGAAGGTCTTGTTCCTATTCTTTTCACTCAGGTACTTGTTGTTCGCAAACACCTAATTCTTTTTCCTTCGTGGAGTCCTGTGGGAATACTTCGATCCTTGGTTACAAGCCAAGAACTTGTTAGTGGAGGTAAGAATGAAAAAGAAAAAAATGAAAAAAAGAAAAAAATGAAAAAGAAAAGAACGAGAAATATAGAGAAAGACGAAAAAATAGATCGATCATGCATAGCATATCATATTGCATACCTTATGCATATCTTTACAAACATTCCTTGGTACAACTGACACATTTTCCCCACAGACATGTCAGTTGATGCCTAACAGATAACCATATACATAGCCTATACATTATCCATTGAACAACTCTCCATAAATACCATTACCTTACGTCTCACTCATTTCATTCATTCTCTGCGGGAAAATTTCTTGGTTATTCTAGTATTTAATCCTCTCTTATCGTGTATGTTTGAAAGTTGTTGCTATTCACACCTTCAGGTCTGAGAAGATTAAATAGGGGCAGCTATCATACCCTAAAATCTTCCCTCCTTTTCACTTTTTCATCTGACTATAACTTGATATCCATCTAACCTCATTCATACTCATTCACGTGCATTCATTCATTCATGACTAACATCTGCTAACAGGTATCATGGATTCAGGGTTTGTGGTTGATAAAATCGGAGTTGGATTGAAGTTTATGGTATTGCACATCATATGGGTGGAAATCCTGATCTATGGATTTTCTATTTGAAGATCTTGTGCATGACCTGCGCTTTGGTTGATATTCACTTGGTTTGATTCATGGCATTGGCATAAGGCGTTTAGTCCAGGATGTTGTGGTCCGTATTCGTTTGTCCAAGAGAAAATACACATTTTACTTGGGTTGACTTTTGGTCAACTATTGACTTTCTGGTCAACCAATTGTCCAAAGTCAACCATCAACCTCTAAATATTTAATCATGTGATCCATAATCATTCCATCAATTTCGAATTAATTCATGAAGTTTTGGATGGATTTTAAAGGTTCAAATTGGATTTTAATTCAAAACTGGATCCTTGAGATTCAAATCGACTTTGGAGAATTAGTTCGATTTCATAACCATTTCATCATTTTTCTTTAGCCGATTAATTTTAGAAAATATTGTTTTTGTTACAAATCAACCTTGACCTTCTTTCATCATTAGATTTTTTTTTAACTTGATTTTTGTCAGTGGGCCAAACCCGTTTTTTAACCCATTTTAACAATTATCCATTTTCTAATCCATTCATTATCCATTTAATAAATCAAAAGATCTATTTTACAATCTAATCCATTCATTATCCATTTTTTAAATCCAAATACAATCTAGTCCATTAACCAAAATTCATAACCCAATTTTCCAATAGTCCATATCCAATTTTTAAAACCAATTTCATTATCCAATTTTTCATTTCCCATACCTATTCAAACCCCTTTTACAACACAAGCCAAGAATCCATTTGTGAATTTCAATCCGTTTTTATACACAAGTCATATAAATAATACAAGTCCATCGTCCCTTTACAAGTCATGACGTCAGCTGGCAATTCAAAACCCAAATCCTATAAATTTACTACACATAACCCCTAAACCTATCCAAAAAGGCCTACATGTATTCAAGCTCTTCAAGCTTAAAGGCCAATACCCCATGGTCCTAGCTTCAACTTCTGTGCACAATGCTAACCTGCACCAAACAAAGCCAATGCAAATTAGTAAGCTACAACAGACAAAGGTTCATATTCAGAATAATAAGGCAACAAAAGATGATGTTTGAATTACCGGTTTCAACGTCCAGAGAAATATCAAGGAACCCACTGCATATGCACTTTCATACGACATGAACAACAAGGAGGGACTCATTCCAATTTTTGATCTTGGAAATGGAACATTTGATGTACTCATTGTAGAAATTTCTAATGGTGTTTTTGAGGTGAAAGAAACAAAATTCGTAGAAGATACGGATGATTGGTTAGGCATGTTCTATGTAAAAATAACTTCGGAACATGAAATAGGATATCTCACCAATAGAAACCTGTGATAACAGCTTGCAATTGCAGTCGGTAAATGACAAATCTCTCATTGAGGAGCTCGATATGCTTCTGGAGAGGTTGCACGTCCCTTCTGAGTATGCAACATGTTTGACAGGAAGTTCATTTGGTGAAGAGGCATGTGACTAGATGGTGAGTGCCTTGCGTGGTCTTCGAGTGGCCAATATTGACCCCACCTATGCAAACATAAAAGCTGCCAAAGAGAAGTGAGGAGAACTTCAAATAATAAAATCTACTTTTGTTAGGAGAGACTCTGAAATTTTGAGGAAACACCTTGCTATTTTTGTTTATTTAGTGATGAATGATAAGAATTACCTTTCTCAGTGGAGACAGTTGAAAAGGCCAGATCATGCCGGCCTGCGATATAAGTGCAGGACATATGTGCGCCTTTTGCAACATTTAAAGACTCCTGATAAAAAAATTGCACGGGCCCCGTTGGAAAAGGCTTATCGTTGTTCTCTAAACTTGCTTCTTCATAGGAAGACCCGTGAGTATGCTAATGAACTTCGTACTAGCAATAAAACTGTTAGAGGTCACTGTAAGACCCCAATTTTGACCCTAAGATACCTCGACATCCTCCTTACCCCTCAAATTCAAGGTGTATACTTCAACTTTTATGTTTGGAGGAAGATCTAAATCAACTTTTATGAGCATGTGATATGAGGATACATTATAGGTCATTTTGGATCAATACCATTGAACAAGTGATTTTCCTCAACTTCGAAAATGCATAACTCGTTCATCCCAAATCCAAATGATGTCAAATTGGTGACATTTTTTAAAGTTTTTTAAAGAGTTACAACTTTGATGAAGACACTTTTCTCATTTTCATCTCACATAAGAAGTTGTCCATGGTGGAATAATTTAACATATGGCTTGACACTTAGAAAATATTTTGACATGTTGAAATTTCCAAACTTCCACCTCAAAATTAACCATGATACAAGTTCCAAATGGAAAAGTGTTCAACATAAGAGTTGCTCCTCTTGATCTAACCTTTCCAAAGACTCCAAGTTAATACATTTTGGACAAAGTTTGAGGTGTTTGCTTAGGGCTTGAACAAGGTTGTATCAGTTGGAAAGAATCATGCTTCAAACATCAAAACATTCTTGCCTTGCAATCCAATTCTCATTCAGACTTCATTTCATTTGCATTTGGACCTAATTGAGTTGCTTCATAGGCCTGTACATGTCCATGCAAGCGTGCACTTCACATTGCCAATTTTGGAAGCATTTTCAAGTGTGCAAATATAACTTACATTTTGCTATAAATAGAGGTCCATTGCATCCGTTTGAAGTACCTTGCACGCTAGCTTTGTCTCCAATCATTGAAACCCTCACAATTCAAAGAAAAACCTGATAAATTTCACTTGAAATTTGAGTTTGAATCTCACTGTTTGGAGATTCAGGAACTCCAGGATTCAAAGCCTTGTACCATTCCTAATCTACTTCTACAAGTTCCATAAGCAAGATCAAGCACGAATTGAAGCAAAAGAGATCTAGTTCTGCATAACATTGAAGGTATTTTTCTAGATTATTCTTTTCTTCGATTCTCCCTCAATTCTCATCAATTCTCGTTGATCCTTGGTTGTCTGAAGTCCTACCAATGTAGGCAAGAAGATTGAGTTTCTTTAAGGTCAAATCGAAGCAACTCAGTTCATACACCTCAAAATTCAACTTCATGTATCTCTTAATATACGTGGAGTTAGATTAAATTTAGGTGATATTCATGATCTACGCCATTTTTTCTTTAAGATCATGTCCTCCTTTTTCATTTATGTGATGGTGATGAGAGAACCAGTCCGGCCAGGGTCATCGGAGAAGATGATCAGCACTTGACTCCAGCGATGCGCTGGATGTGTTCTGAACCATTGGATCAATACAAAATGTTTTAATCATGAATGTTGCTTGTGATGACCCGTTGCGTAGCGCGCTGACTAGCGTGTACCATGGAACATGCGTTCTCTACCACTTGATCTGCCACCTCAATTAATGAGGGAGATCAAGTGGTCCACTTTTTTTTGATTTAATTGATTTTCATTTTATTCCTTTTATTTTCATTAATTCATATTAAATTTAATATTGATCCAAAAAAATATGAGAGTTTCACCAAAAATTTTTAAATAAAAGCTTCTTTCATTTTCTGAAATAAAATCATTTTTTGGATCATTATTAATAGTTTTCATGATTTAATTGACTTTGTGAATATTTTTAATTGTTTAAAAATACTTTTAATTTTCCAAAAATTCTGAAAAAATTTCTCTAAGGTCCTTTGACCTTGTTTGACCTATGATAAATCTCATGGCCATTTCTTTGGTGTTTTGATGAGGTTTTAGGAATTTGACAAACCATATTTAATTTAATGCATTATTTTTATTATTTTTAATTGATTAAATGCCAAATAAATTGTGTAAAGGCATTTTTTAATTGACTTTGTGTGTTTGACTTGTGTTGTTGGGTCTTGGTCAAGGTTGATTTGACTTTGTTAGGTTAAAGATCATTGAATTTAGGGGATTGATGGAATGTACATTCCATCTCCAAAATGAATGAATGATCTTAACTTGGTAAAAGTCCTCCTTTCTCCAATTTGTGTTTGATCCATTCCCCCTCCCTCTTCATCTCATTCCCATTCTTTATGCATTCATGTCATGGACCTATAATGTCTCTATATCCTAAGGCTAGTTGATTGCAAAATCAACATAAGTATTGATGAGATTAGGCCCCCCACTTTGCATATTCTTTTTGTGTGTGATATGTTTCATGAGTATAGTTCATCATACTATGTCTCTAACATGCATTAACACCAAAAGTCTATTGCCCGACCTCAAATAGTTATGACATCTACAAAAGTCCAATTACGATTGCTTAACATAACGCTAAATTTGTGACACAAAAAGGCATAGCCTTCTAGTTAGTGAGATTGTAAGTCTCCCCTCTTTCATGGTATTGTGTGGAAACTTGGCCTTTTTTCCTTCCTTTGGAATATGTCTTGGTTCAAGGATCCATGCTTGTGATAAGTGGGTTGAGTGTTCTCCAAAGAATTACTTAAACAAAACAAAAGCAAAAGCAATACTAACTTCTAACTCATTAACAACTAACATTTAATTTCAAGTCATTTACTTTTAATGCACTTTAACTTTTAAGCCTTATTCATTTGCCATTATTCATACCATTCAAGTCGTTTATGTTAATGTCATTTTCACTTTGTCCACTTGGACCATATTTTGTGATATTTTGTTTGTGTATATTGTGATTTGTTTGTGTGGTCTTTTGACCTTAATGTACATAATAAGAACAAAAACCCTAAAAAAATATTTTGTGTGGACTATTGGTTTGATCTGAGACAATTGGACTTAGAATTTAGGCAACACTCCCTATGCAAAGGACTTGGCCAATGCCAATTTTCATGAAACCAAGTGCTTGTGATTTGAGACTTCATCTAATACATCATTGAAGACCCATTTGAGTTCATCTGCAACATGATCATTGTGAAGCTGTTATTTTAAACCTGTGACTTATGTCATCCTTTGAAGTCATTTTCTACATGAGCAAAACTTGAAGAACATCATGGAGTTGCTAAGCTTGGATGTGGCTATCTTTATTTGATGCCTTGCTCTTCAACTTGCTATTTGTATATTGTTTGTTGCTTGATTCTAAGGTCCAAGGGAAAGTTGGGTTTCTATATGATATTCTTATCTATTGGATTGCATCCCATTGGTCAGATCTTTTCGACTCTCAACTTTTAATTTTGTGCTTAGGATTAGTCCCTCCCCCTTTTTAAATCTTATTTGCTTGTGTTTGTTTCCTAAACTTTGACCATATCGCAAAAATTAGAAACTTTGGCCTAATGCCATTGCATTTTCAAACTTTTTCTTAAATCAAACTTGTAAATAAACTTAACTATACTTGACTTAAAATTTCAAAAGCCAAAAAGAACTGAAACTCATTCAAATCATTTTAGGCCATTTGTGCCTTTGTCAAACTTAAATTCTAGTTAAAAGCAATGCATCCACTTTGAAATTGATACCACGAACTACGAGGTTTTGATCCCTTATTTTTATGTTGGTACGTAGGCACAAGTCCGAAGGTCTTGTCAAACACAAAAATATATTTAATGAATTCTTTTCTCATCCCCACACTCTTTTTATTTGCAAACATCATTTGTACCAAAACACATATGCGCACAAGAAAGGGATTCCTAGGAGTACCTAGTACACTTTGGGTGCTAACACCTTCCCTCTATGTAACCAATCCCCCTTACCTGTAATCTCTGGCATTTTATTAGTTTTGATTTGAAAACTTCTTATTTTTTGGTTTTGTTCGTACTTTTCCCTTTTCCCTTGGAAACAATAAAAGCGCGGTGGCGACTCTGGTTTTACTAACGTCTAGCTTATCCATAGCTTGATGGTCATGAATTTACCGCTACAGAAATTAAGTGGCGACTCTGCTGGGGAGTAGTCTCCAGTGGGTTTAGCCTACTTTTTTGTGTGTATATAATTGTATATATATTTGATGTATGTATATTTGTTTGTATGATATAATCTGCTTGTTGTGCTTGGTGATCTCTGAGTGGTGAGATAAGTTCTAACCCGAACTTGAGTGCAATTAAGATAGGAGGATGGTATAGTCATGTTCGACTTGTGTGGAGTAGTCCTTAACAAGTTGGCTTGAGACCCATCTACTCAGTGGAGACCCTTTTGGATTTAGGAATGTCACACAAGTATATATGGTTAGGCATTACTATCTCTGATTTGGGGTCTGAGAAGCTGAGGACCGTAGAACATTTAACCCCTCTTGGCCTATTTAGGACGTAGTGCGGAGACTGTTCAAGTTGAGACTTGATAATAGTTGTTACATAATACCGCACTCAGACGAGTTTCTCTTGAGAATATTATGGGTTGATGAGTCAGTCATCCTAACCTGTAATATTCGATAGATGGAATTAAGAATCTGGGAACTTTTAGAACATGATCTACAAATTTTTATCCTTAGTTCACTCCTTTTTGGATGGTTCTTACCCAGACTTCATGCTCGTGACTCACAACAAACCCTTGATTCTTGGTTGATCCAATCAAGTCTTGTCAATATCAATGGAACTTGGGTGTTGATAAGGTGTAAACCATAATCCACCAAAATGGATGATTGATCTTGACAATGACTTGATTCATCCATTGACCTTTGTTTTTTTGCCTTGTGTGTGATCCCTTATTTTTTATTGTTGCATTCATGCGCATCATAACATTCATCACACGAAAATTTCAAGGAACTGAGGTGTTATTTGCAAATATTTTCAGACCATGGATTATGGACGAAGGAGCACTAAGAAGTACAGTTTCAAATGTCCCAACTTGAAAGAGTTAAGGAAGCTAGCATCTTTTGTATTATATCCCTTGGACTTCAAACAATGCCATGGGAAGCTTCTGTCTATCTTATCTATTGATGTAGTTGAAGGACTTCTGAGTATGTTGGTTCAGTTCTATGACCCTCTCTACCGTTGCTTCACTTTTTCTGATTATCAGCTCGTGCCTATGTTGGAGGAGTATGCTCATCTCTTGGGAATACCTGTTTCTAGCAAAGTGCCTTTTAGTGGATTGGAAGAGATTCTCATGTCTCATCTTATTGCTAAAGCCCTTCACTTGAAGAAGTCTGAGATAGAGGCTCAATGGGTGAAGAAAGGAGGATTATTTGGGTTGACTTCTGAGTTCCTCATTAAGGAAGCTATTTCCTTTGCTTAAGCCGGTAGTGTGGATGCTTTTGAAGCTATCTTTGTGTTGCTCATATATGGTTTGGCTTTGTTCCCTAACATTGACAGTTTTGTTGATGTTAACGTCATTAGAATTTTCTTGATTGGGAATCATGTGCCTACTTTATTAGGCGACATGTACTTCTCTTTGCATCTAATGAATTCTAAAGGAGGTAGAACTATCGTCTGTTGTGTGCCTCTTCTATACAAGTGGTTTATTTTGCACTTGCCTCAGACGCCTGCTTTTATGGAGAACAAACAGTATCTACGGTGGTCTCAGAGACTTATGTCTCTCACTAATGATGATATAGTTTGATATGACACTTCATTGAGTAGTTTGGATATTATTTATTGTTGTGGTGAATTCTTTAATATGCCTCTCATTGGTACACAAGGAGGAATTAACTACAACCTTGCTTTGGCTCGTCGTCAACTTGGGTTCCCCTTGAGTGACAAACCTAATAACACTTTGTTAGAAGGTCTTTTCTATCAAGAGGGTAAAGATCCCCAACATTTGAAGCAGAAGATGGTGCATGCTTGGCATAATGTGCATAGGAAAGGAAGATCTGAGCTTGGTCCGTGCAATTGTGTAGCTTTGGAAGCTTACACTCTTTGGGTGAAGAAGAGAGCTTTGGAGTTAAAGATGCCTTATGCATGTGAGAGACCTATGTCTATGGTTGTGGTTGAGCCATTAACTCTCCCTAACCAAGATTTGGAGGAGTTGGAACACGCACTCGCCAAGATGAAACAAGAGAAGGATATATGGGAAAAGTGTTTCCATGCTTTGAGCAGAAAGCATGAGGAGTTGCAACTTGAGTCTAAGGACAAATATGCACTTATTGAGCTACTTGAAGACCGAGTGACAAAGAGACAGAGAGAGCCGTAGGTTTCATCTTCCTCTAGTATGCCTCAGCCTTCCGTCGCTTGGAAGAAGATTGTTGATCAACTTGTCCTCGAGAAGACTCAGATGAAGGCTTCTTTTGAGACCGAGATCTGATGTATTCGAAGGAAGTACGCTCCTGCCGCCAGATCTTCTAATGTTGTTGTTAGGGATCCTTAGGATGACTAGTCTCCTTTTCTCTTGTATTTTGTATTTTTGATTTCTGAAATTGTACTCAGTGTAATCCTTCCAATTATATAAATAAAAGAGATTTTTTATGGTCATATCAAATTGTTACAATTATTGTTATATATATATATATATATATATATATATATATATATATATATATATATATATATATATATATATATATATATATATATATATATTTGAAAATAATATAGTAAGTTCCTTGAAAACAAAAATAAACAAGCATTGCATTTCATGCATCATTTGCATAAGCAGGTTTCTCTTTCGCCAAATGTCTCATTGGTGTTTCTTCTGTGCTTCAGCCAAGATGACTCATCGATACAATACCTGTGCCAATCATCTGAAGATTATGGATCATCTTGAACAAGAGAACAGAGACCTGAAGGATGAGATTGCTCGTTTGACTGCCATGATGGAGTCAGTCCTAGCTGCTCAGAGCCCGTCTTCTCCAACACCAGCAACTCCTCCTACTCAGAGGATTGTCATTTCCGAGGTTGCTACCTCTACCATTCCTGCAACTACTGCTCATTTTGCACCCAACATGCCTATCGGATTCCCGTGAGGAATGCCGCCGAACTTTGTGCCTGAAGGCTTTGCGCCTACCTTTGCCTCCATGCCATCATCTAGCCTGGTCATGTCTGTGCCACCGCCTGTTGTGCATACTCAACCCCATGTAGAAGACACCATCTATCATTCTGAGTCGTTTGAGGGCCCAGATGTGTATGAGAAGATAGATGAAATGAAGGACTAATTCCTTGAGCTGCGAAAGGAATTGAAAACTTTGAGGGGTAAGGATCTGTTTGGAAAAAGTGTTGCGGAACTTTGTTTGGTTCCGAATGTCAAGATTCCGGTGAAATTCAAGGTGCCTGACTTTGAAAAATACAAAGGGAATACCTGTCCACTCAGCCATTTGGTGATGTACGCCAGAAAGATGTCTACCCAAACCGATAATGATCAACTTTTCATCTATTATTTTTAAGACAGTTTGACCGGTGCCGCTCTGAGGTGGTACATGGGATTGGATAGTGTGAGCATCCACACGTTCAATGATTTAGGAGAAGCATTTGTGAAGCAGTACAAGTATAATGGTGATATGGATCTAGATAGAGACCAAATGAGGTCATTGTCTCAGAAAGATAAGGAGACATTCAAGGAGTATGCTCAACGATGGAGGGAGCTTGCTACTCAGATTACCCCTCCTTTAGAGGAAAAGGAGATGACTAAGATTTTTCTTAAGACCCTGAGCTCATTTCATTATGAGCGGATGATTTCTAGTGCCCCCAGTGACTTTACCGAAATGGTAAACATGAGGATGAGGCTCGAAGAAGGTGTCCGAGAAGGACGGTCGTCTAGAGAGGAGGCGTCATCCAGCAAGAGGTATGGCAACTGTTTCAGCAAGAAGAAGGAGAGTGAAGCTAATGCAGTTTCAGTTGGGAGGCAAAGGAGGCCTCGGGTAAGAAGAAATCAACCATCCCGTCAACATCATCATCAAGTATCATCAGTCATTCCGGTATTTTTAGCGAATCAGTCAACACCAATTCAACAACAACAACGTCAACTACAACAACCACAGCAACGAACAAACACCTACAACAACAGCAATACTAATAATCATCAACAACAAAATTTTAAGAGGAAGAAGGTCTCTTTTGACCCAATTCCGATGACATATGCAGAATTATATCCCTCTTTGGTTCTCAAGAACCTATTACAACCAAGAAATCCTCTGCAAATTCCCGAACCACTTCCTTGGTGGTACAAACTAGAACTCCACTGTGCTTTTCATCAAGGATCCCCCGAACACGATATAGAGAATTTCTATCTCCTCAAGTATGAAGTTCAGAAGCTGGTAAAGAGTGGAATGGTGTCCTTTGAGGACCGTGCGCAAAATGTTAAAGTTAACCCATTACCTGCCCATGGGAATTCATCTGTTAATATGGTGGACGGTTGTCTAGGGGAGTTCAAGGTATTCGATGTATGCTTCATTAGAAGGTCCTTGGTGACGATGCATAAGGATATTTGATTGGTTAGCGATTGTGAACATGACCATGATGGTTGTGTTATCTGTAGTGTCACTCCTAGAGGTTGTATGGTTGTGAAGAGAGACATCCAGCGGTTGATGGATGAAGGCTTGATTCAGATTGTTCAATCCCGTCATATAGATGATGATGATGTCAATGTAATATTGCCAATATTCAAGACACCTGAGAGAGTGGTGATTTCATTTGACAGCAGCATCAGTAACAGTGTCAGCAATCGATTGGTACCACCGTTGGTTATACGGTTAGCGGGTCCAATCCCGTATGCATCCGATAAAGTTGTCCCGTATCAGTACAATGCTACTATGTTGGAAGATGGTCAAGAGGTCCCGCTACCTACAACCAGTTCTGTTGTAAGCATTGTTGATGTTACTAAGGTGACCCGCAGTGGTCGTGTGTTTGGGCCGGTGTTCCCAAAGAATATAGAAGATTCGACTGTCAGTAAGAAGGTGCTCAGGCTAATTATGAAAAGTGAGTTCAATGTGGTGGAGCAGTTGCTCCAAACCCCCTCAAAGATTTCAGTACTATCTCTGTTGATGAACTCAGAAGCATACAGAGAAGCACTGCATAAAGTTCTTGAACAAGCGTATGTGGAACATGATGTTACGGTTGATCAGTTTGATCATATTGTGGCTAACATCACTTCCTGTAACAATCACAGTTTCTGTGACGAAGAACTCCCTGAGGAAGGTAGAAATCACAATTTGGCTCTGCACATTTCAATGATATGTAAGGAGGATGCTTTGTCAAATGTGTTGGTAGACACCATATCTTCTTTGAATGTATTGTCAAAGTCAACTCTTTCCAAGTTGTCATACCGAGGAGCTCCAATGAGATATAGTGGCGTGATCGTCAAAGCTTTTGACGGTTTGCGTAAGACAATGATTGGAGAGGTGGACCTTCCGGTGAAGATAGGTCCGAGTGACTTCCATACTACTTTTCAAGTAATGGATATCCACCCGACCTATAGCTGCTTATTGGGAAGGCCATGGATCCACGAGGCAGGAGTCGTTACTTCAATATTGCACCAGAAGCTGAAATTTGTCAAGAATAGGAAGCTTGTTATTGTTGGCGGGGAGAAGGCGTTGTTGGCCAGCCACCTGTCATCTTTCTCTTATGTTGAAGCTGAGGATGAGGTTGGAACTCCGTTCCAAGCCTTATCTATTTCCGTTAAAAAGAGAGTTGGGGCCCCCATGTCCTCATTCAAAGATGCATCGAAGATTGTTAAAGATGGTCAGTCTGATCAGTGGGAGCGAATGGTAGAGGTCTCCGACAACAAGAGTAGTGTCGGTTTAGGGTTCCAACAAGGATTGCCAGCAGTCAGATCTAAAGATGTACAACTCAGCTTCCGTAACGGAGGGTTCATTAATGGTAATGAACAACACTTAGCTACTGTGCTAGAGGATGATGAAGAGGAAGACTGCACCAATTTTGTGACGCATGGAAAAGCTTGCAACAATTGGAATGCCGTTGATATTCATGTTATTATGCATCAATCTAAGTAATTGCTTTTATTTTATTTTTTAAATCCTTCTCCTATTACTAAGGTAGAAGTGAACATTGTTGGGCATTTTCAATTCGATCATCAATAAAATATAATTTTATTCATCCATATTTATGATGTTTTATTTTTACTTTTTGCTTTATTCTGAAAATGTTAATCACAAAAAAAAAACATAAATAAATAATATAATTGTCCATATGCATAATATTTGATCACAAATTCACTTCTCTAAAATCAAAATATCAAATCATTATGCAGGTTGGTTTCTAACCCCATCGAATAGAATGGTCTTTCTCCTTCTCCAAATTTTGAATTCCCTGTGTTTGAGGCTGAGGAGGAAAGTGATGAAGAAGTAAGTGATGAATTGTCTTGTCTTCTTGAGCATGAAGGAAAAGCCATTAGGCCGTTCGAAGAGCAGATTGAGCTAGTCAACTTGGGTTCTGAGGATGACGTGAAGGAGGTCAAGATTGGGTCTTGATTGTATCCTAATGTTAAGAAGGGGTTGGTTGATCTTCTCCTAGAGTATTCAGATGTATTTGCTTGGTCCTATCAAGACATGCCTGGGTAGGATTATGAGATTGTGGAGCATAGATTATCGTTGAAGCCAGAATGCCCACCAGTCAAGCAGAAGTTGAGAAGAACTCATCCTGATATGGCAGTGAAGATCAAAGAAGAAGTGCAAAAGCAGATTGATGTTGGTTTCCTTGTAACTGCTGAGTATCCGCAGTGGGTGGTCAATATTGTACCTGTGCTGAAGAATGATGGAAAAGTCCTTATGTGCGTTGATTACAAATATTTGAATAAAGCCAGTCCAAAAGATGATTTCCCTCTTCCACACATTGATATGTTGGTAGACAATACAGCTGAATTCAAAGTCTTTTCGTTTATGGACGGATTTTCCGGATATAATCAGATCAAGATGGCACCCGAAGATATGGAGAAGACCATATTCATTACACCTTGGGAAACATTTTATTATAGAGTGATGCCTTTCAGTTTGAAGAATACTGGTGCAACTTACCAGAGAGCAATGACTACTCTTTTTCATGATATGATGCATAAAGAGATTGAAGTCTATCTTGATGATATAATTGCTAAATCTGTTGATGAAGAGGAACATGTTGAGCATTTGTTGAAGTTATTCCAGCGTTTAAGGAAGTATAAACTCCGCCTGAATCCCAATAAGTGTACTTTTGGTGTTCGTTCTGGTAAGTTGTTGGGCTTTATTGTCAGCGAGAAGGGTATTGAGGTTGATTTTGCCAAGGTCAAAGCAATACAAGAGATGCCTGCGCCCAAAACTGAGAAGCAATTCAGAGGTTTTCTCGGCCGCTTGAATTATATCTCAAGGTTTATTTCACACATGATTGCCACATGTGCGCATATATTCAAGCTTCTTCAGAAAGATCAGTCTTGTGATTGGACCGAAGATTGCCAGAAAGCTTTTGGTAGTATCAAAGAATATTTGCTTGAGCCTCCGATTCTGTCCCCGCTTGTTGAAGGAAGACCGTTGATCATGTATTTGACTGTGCTTGAAAAAAGTATGGGTTGTGTTCTTGGTCAGCAAGATGAATCTGGAAAGAAAGAATTTGCTATCTACTACCTCAATAAGAAATTCACCGACTATGAGACTCGGTATTCTATGCTTGAGAAGACTTGTTGTGCATTGGCTTGGGATGCTAAGCGTTTGCATCAGTATATGTTGAATCATACCTATTGGTTGATATCTAAAATGGATCCAATCAAGTATATATTTGAGAAACCTGTTTTAACTGGGAGGATTTCCCGTTGGCAGATGTTGTTATTAGAGTATGATATTGAATACCAGTCTCAGAAGGCTATCAAAGGTAGTGTCTTGGCTGACCACTTGGCTCACCAACCGGTTGAAGATTACCAGTCAGTGTAGTATAACTTTCCTGGTGAAGAGATCTTGTACTTGAAAAATAAAGATTGTGATGAACCATTGCTTGAAGAAGGGCCAGAACCTGGTTCCCGTTGGGGTATGGTATTTGATGGAGTTGTTAATCATATTGGGGCAGTGATTATTACTCCTCAAGGAACGCATTTTCCATTTATAGCTATATTGACTTTCAAGTGTACAAATAATATGGCAGAATATGAAGCTTGCATTATGGGGCTTGAAGAGGCCATTGATCTCAGAATCAAGTATTTAGATGTCTATGGAGATTCAACTTTGGTGGTGAATCAAATCAAAGGTGAATGGGAGACGAACCAACCCGGTTTGATACCATATAGAGACTATGCGAGGAGGATTTCAACTTTCTTTTTGAAGGTTGAGTTTCATCATATCCCTCGAGATGAAAACCGGATGGTAGATGCTCTTGCGACATTGGATTCAATCATCATAGTGAAATATTGGAATGAGGTTCCCAATTTGATTGTGATGCGTCTTGATAGGCCAGCTCATGTGTTTGCTATTAAAGAAGTCAAAAATGAAAAGTCGTGGTATTATGACATCAAGTGTTTCCCCCAAATTCAGCTTTACCCGTCTGGGGCATCTTTGAAAGATAAGAAGACTTTTAGAAGATTAGCCGGAAATTTCTACCTGAATGAAGATGTGTTATATAAGAGAAACTTTGGTATGGTTTTGCTCAGATGTATGGATAGACACAAAGCAAACCTATTGATGACTGAAGTCCATGAAGGTTCCTTTGGTACTCATTCCAATGGACATGCAATGGCTAAGAAGATGTTGCGAGCAGGTTACTATTGGCTGACAATGGAATCTGACTATTGCAAGTTTGTGAAGAAATGCCACAACTGTCAAATTTATACAGATAAGATTCATGTTCCTCCGACACTGTTGAACGTCATTTCCTCCCCATGGCCCTTCTCCATGTGGGGAATTGATATGATTGGCATGATTGAGCCCAAAGCTTCGAATGGACATCATTTCATTTTGGTGGCTATTGATTACTTCACAAAATGGGTTGAAGCGGTATCATATGCGAATACAACCAAGCAAGTAGTTGTGAGGTTTATCAAGAATCAAACTATATGTCGTTATGGTGTGCCAAGTAAGATCATTACTGATAATGAGTCAAACTTGAACAATAATATGGTGGAAGCTCTTTGCAAAGAGTTCAAGATATCACATCATAATTCTTCTCCCTACAGACCTAAGATGAATGGGGATGTTGAAGATGCAAATAAGAACATCAAGAAGATTATTCAGAAGATGGTTGTAATATATAAAGATTGGCATGAGATGCTCTCATTCGCTTTGCACGGATATCGTACATCTATCCGCACTTCAACAGGGGCAACCCCTTTCTCTCTTATGTATGGAATGGAAGTTGTGCTCCCCGTAGAGGTTGAGATCCCATCATTGCGTATGCTGATGGAAGCCAAGTTGACTAAGGCTGAATGGTGTCAGACCAGGTTTGATCAATTGAATTTAATTGAAGAGAAGAGGTTAACTGCCATGTGTCATGGTCAGTTATATCAGCAGAGGATGAAGAAGGCATTTGATAAGAAGGTCAGACCTCGTGTTTTCAAAGAAGGTGACCTTGTGCTCAAGAGGATTTTATCTTTCAAACCAGATTCTAGGGGCAAATGGACTCCTAATTATGAAGGCCCATATGTTGTTAAGAGAGCCTTTTCAGGCGGTGCTTTGATCCTTACAACTATGGATGGTGAAGAGTTCACTCGTCCTGTGAACGCAGATGCAGTCAAGAAATGCTTTGCCTAAAAAAGAAAAAAAAACAGCTCGCTAAGTTGAAAATCCGAAAGGGCGGCTTAGGCAAAAATGAGCGTCTCGGTGGATTGAAAACCCGAAAGGGTGATCCAGGCAAAAATTAGAGACATAAAACAGAAAGAATTATCCTGATTAATTGAGTACCCCACCTTGGGGAAATTTATGCAAAAATTAGGGATTATGGCAAGTAACTGCATCCTGCTGATCTTCGGTTTTGAAGACATTCTTGAGCACAATAGTCGATTTTGATTTTGATCCCCAGTAGTGGCCAAGAGCACAATGGATATCAAGAATTGGTAGAAGGATTGGTGATCATTGTATTCAATGTTAACCCCTTTCCATGTCAATTACCATTTTCAACTTTTTAAAGATCTATGGAGTCTTGTCATTTACATATTACCATTCTGTTAAATAAAGTTGAACTTTTATCCAATTATTTCTACTCTTATTTAATTCAGCCAAATAGTTTTAAATTTTATCATGATCATTTTTGAAAATTAAATTTTTTTAATCAAAATCGTATTTTCTTAAACATATAAAAGCATTAAATTTAAGCAATCGGTTTCATTTAAAAGGAGTATCAACAACGGTTCGAAAGCAATAAGCCCTAAATGTGGAGGATTATTGGTTCTCCCCAAGCAGTAGGCGCGATTTCTCTTTCATCCCCGACAGCATTGTCCATCACTTGGTGTTTGTTGATTTCGCCAGACGGTTATTTCTCTGTCATCCCCAGCTGAGTTGGTTGGTTATTCCCTAGACAAATTTATATTTGGTCTCCAGCAGAGTGAGAATATTTCGTGGGTCTGGAAGGACTTTGGTTTCCTCACCAATCATCGTCAGATTTGTTCCCAGTCAGAGTCTCCTCCTGGTTTTTGAGCAGTTATTTGTGGTTATCCCCTGCGTGGTTGTCTCCTATTTGATATGGTGTTGAACTAAAATTCCCCACAGAGTTGATAATACTTTTCCTCAGCATATCTCCTCCTTCCCCAGCTAGGTTTGAGCCTTGAGATGTTGATCTCTCTTTTCTCCAGCAGTTGTTTCCCTCTTTTGTGGATTGACCAATAATTTTATCGATGATTCAAATTTGCGACGTTTTACATCCTTTGTGATTGTTTTGTCAGCATAATCATCATATATACATATACATATACACTCATATAACTTCATTGTTCCATCATTGGGCTTTGAGACTCATTCCTGTAATTGTTATTCTCTGTTATGGTGGTACTTTATCCCCATACAAGTTTGGTGTTTGTCCTCCTTCAATTGTAGAGTATCATCCCCTTAAGCATAAAGACTTTAACCTTTCTCCTTTCCCCACTCAGTTATGTCCTCGTGGATAATGATTGTTTCAGCTTCCTCCCTAGTTGATTATCTGGATGGAACCGCTCCCCTTGAGTTATATCCTCATTGGGTAGAGTCTTGATTAACCGTTTATTTCTAGATCTTACCTAGATAGATATTTTTGGTCCCCTGAGAGTTTATTACCCAGTAATTGGTAGTATTCTCCTTAGTGGGCAGTTTGTTACTTCTTACCCAATACCTGACAAAAGTAATCTTGTTTCTCCCCAGCGAATTCGTTTTCACGTGTCCCCAGGAAGTATATCCTTGATATGTTCATTCTAACCGATGATGGATATTTTATTCCCTTGCTTTAGGTTTATCCTTGATATGTTCATCCTAATCGGTGACGGATATTCTCACCCTTGGTATTCTACCCAGTAAAAAGGTAGTTGTAATCCCTGTTTTTAGTCCCTAGAGAGTTAATCCTTGATATGTTCATCTTAACCGATGACAAATTTCCTTTTCTTTACGGTCTTCTGCCCAGTAACCGGTAGTTGTAAATCCTGATTTTCTCCCCTTGTAGAGTTTATCCTTGATATGTTCACTTTAACCAGTGACGAATATCCTCTCCTTGTGGTCTTCGATCTAGTAACTGATAGATGTAATCCTCATTCGTCCCCTCGGAGTTTATCCTTGATATGTTCATCTTAATCGGTGAAGGATATTTCTCTTTGATGGTATTCTATCCAGCATTCGATAGATATCATTCGTACTTTTTGTTCGGATGGTTTATCCTTGATATGTTCATCTTAACCGACGACGGGTATCCTCCTTAACATCCCCAGGCAAGTCTATCCTTGATATGTTCATCCTAACCAGTGACGGATTTTCTTTCCTTTGAGTCTATCCTTGATATGTTCACTTTAATTAGTGACGAATATTCTCTCCTTTGTGGTCTTCTGCCCAGTAACCGGTAGTTGTAAATCCTATTTTCAGCTTTTCCCCAACAAGTCTATTCTTACTCAGTAACCGGTAATGAATATGTCTCCTGGTGGCCCTCAGTGAGTCATCCTTGATATGTTTACCTTAACCGGTGACGAATGTCCTCTCTGTCAGATTTTTATTATCCCCGTACCCAGTAACCGGTAAAGGATAATAAATTTTTTCTCCTCTTCTGTTGAAGTTTATTTCTTACCCAGTTGAGTTGAGTGCGTATTTCCTTAGTGAAATCACTTTTCCTGCATGAGTTGAGTGTTTCAGTTTTATGTTGATCTACCTGTTTCCCCTGCAGGTGTCCTTTGTTTCCCCGACTGAGTCTTTACATTTTCATGGAATTCCTCTAGTCCCCTAGTTATTTTAAGTCGTAGCCTGGCCTACGCACAACCCTTTTCCCCCAGAGTCTCTGTCTCCCCAGTGAGTTTTCCTTATGGAAATGCATTATACTCTTGTGGACTTTCAGTCTCTACGGATTCTTTTCCTTTGTGGCAACATTTCCCTACAAAAATGTATTTTAACATTCATATTATATGCATCATGAGGTCTCTTAGGGACCAAAATTTGTTTCTATATGTTGTTATTTAAGCCCATTCTACTGAGTCGATACGAAGATTTTAACCTTCACCTCCTCAGTTAGAATGTCCTTAAATAGGGGCAGCTGTAAGACCCCGATTTTGACCCTAAGATCCCTTAAGCTACCTCATCATATACATTAGCATTGAGATCATACCTCGACATCCTCCTTACCCCTCTTTCATTTGGTTTGTTTTGGGAGATATCACCAAGCACCATGTGATTGTATCATACTTGTTATTTTGTCCTTTACTAACCAAAATACCAAAAAATGTCGTTGTATTTGTCTAACTCTTTTGTAGGTAGGGCATGATCACCATTGATCTATCAAGTTCTCATCTGGGGTTTAAGACCTTCATTGCTAAAAGATCAACCAAGAAATGATCCACAATGGTTCTAGGCATCATATATGTGTCCCAATGATCTATACATGTTATTTTGATCAAGGTTTCTTCAAGAGTTTGGAGTTGGTTTGCCTTGGAGACCCTAGTTCATCTGGGTATCTTGAGTAACTTCTTCAACAAGCTTCTTCACCAATTGATCAAATACTTAAAGGGACACTTCAAATTTCATCATCTTATGTATATATGATCTCCCATGAGTCTAAAAATTCAAGAGAATTGCAAGTTAGCAAGTTGGTTGATGGTGGTTGGCCAAATGAATTCATCTAATCAAAACTAGGTCCCTCTAGACCCTATCTCCTACAATTTTCATCATATGAAAATGATTCCAAGATAAAAGTTACTCTAAGTGACATTCCAAACAACTTTCCTGTTTAGGTATAGAGCTAGTTTTTCTTGGAAAGTCATTTGTTATGTTGAAACATTATAGGTCATTTTGTTTAAACCCTAATTTGAAAGTCAACTTCCCAAGGCCATAACTTGCTCAATTTTTATGAGATGAAATATTTCTAAGTTGAACAATCAAATTCAAGGTGTATACTTCAACTTTTATGTTTGGAGGAAGATCTAAATCAACTTTTATGAGCATGTGATTTGAGGATACATTATAGGTCATTTTGGATCAATACCATTGAACAAGTGATTTTCCTCAACTTCGAAAATGCATAACTCATTCATCCCAAATCCAAATGATGTCAAATTTCTTACCATTTTGAAGGATTTTGAAAGAGATACAACTTTGATAAAGACACTTTTCTCATTTGGAGCTCACATAATAAGTTAGCCATGGTGGAATAATTGAACATATGGCTTAACACTTAGAAAATATTTTGACATGTTGAAATTTCCAAACTTCCACCTCAAAATTCATCATGATACAAGTTCCAAATGGTAATGTGTTCAACATAAGAGTTGTTCCTCTTGGTCTAACCTTTCCAAAGAGTCCAAATTCATTCATTTTAGACAAAGTTTGATGGGTCTTCGCATGGCTTGAACAGGGTTGTATCAGTTGGCAAGAATCATGCTTCAAACATCCAAACATTCTTTCCTTCAGTCCAACTCTCATTCAGACTTCATTTCATTTGCATTTGTACCTAATTGAGTTGCTTCATGGGCCTATACATGCCCATGCAAGCGTGCATTTCACATTGCCAATTTTGGAAGCATTTTCAAGTGTGCAAATATCACTTACATTTTGCTATAAATAGAGGTCCATTGCATCAGTTTGAAGGACCTTGCGCACCATCTTTCCCTCCAACCATTGAAACCCTCACAATTCAAAGGAAAACCTTATAAATTTCACTTGAAATTTTAGTTTGAATCTCACTGTTTCGAGATTCAGGATCTCCAGGATCCAAAGCCTTATACCATTCCTAATGTACTTCTGCAAGTTCCATAAGCAAGATCAAGCACGAATTGAAGCAAAAGAGATCCAGTTCTGCACAGCATTTAAGGTATTTTTCTTTTCTTATATTCTCCCTCAATTCTCATCAATTCTCTTGGATCCTTGGTTGTCTGAAGTCCTACCAATGTAGGCAAGAAGATTAACTTTCTTTAAGGTCAAATCGAAGCAACTCAGTTCATACACCTCAAAATTCAACTTCATGTATATCTTAATATACGTGGAGTTAGGTTAAATTGAGGGGATATTCATGATCTACGCCATTTTTTCTTTAAGATCACGTCCTCCTTTTTCATTTATGTGATGGTGATGAGAGAACCAGTCCGACCAGGGTCATCGGAGAAGATGATCGACACTTGGCTTCTGCGATGCGCTGGATGTTTTCTGAACCATTGGATCAACTCAAAATGTTTTAATCATGAACGTTGCTTATGATGACCAGTTGCGTAGCGCGCTGACTAGCGTGTACCATGGAACACACGTTCTCTACCACTTGATCTGCCACCTCAATTAATGAGGGAGTTCAAGTGGTCCATGTTTTTCTGATTTAATTGATTTTCATTTTATTCCTTTTATTTTCATTAATTCATATTAAATTTAATATTGACTCAAAAAATATGAGAGTTTCACCAAAAAAATTTAAAAAAAATCTTCTTTCATTTTCTGAATTAAAATTATTTTTTGGATCATTGGTAATAGTTTTCATGATTTAATTGATTTTGTGAATATTTTTAAGTGTTTAAAAATACTTTTAAGTTTTCAAAAATTCTGAGAACTTTTCTCCAAGGTCCTTTGACCTTGTTTGACCTATGATAAATCTCATGGCCATTTCTTTGGTGTTTTGATGAGGTTTTAGGAATTTGACAAATCATATTTAATTTAATGCATTATTTTTATTATTTTTAATTGATTAAATGCCAAATAAATTGTGTACAGCCATTTTTTAATTGACTTTGTGAGTTTGACTTGTGTTGTTGGGCCTTGGTCAAGGTTGATTTGACTTTGTTAGGTTAAGATCATTGGATTTAGGGGATTGATGGAATGTACATTCCATCTCCCAAAATGAATGAATGATCTTAACTTGGTAAAAGTACGCATTTGTCCAATTTGTGTTTGATACATTCCCCCTCCCTCTTTATCTCATTCCCATTCTTTATGCATTCATGACATGGACCTATAATGTCTCTATATCCTAAGGCTATTTGATTGCAAAATCAACATAATTATGGATGAGATTAGGTCCCCAACTTTGCATATTCTTTTTGTGTGTAGTATGTTTCATGAGCATAGTTCATCATACTATGTCTCTAACATGCATTAACACCAAAACTCTATTGCCCGGCCTCAAATAGTTGTGACTTCTACATAAGTCCAATTACGATTGCTTAACATAGCGCTAAATTTGTGACACAAAAAGGCATAGCATTCTAGTTAGTGAGATTTTAAGTCTCCCCTCTTTCATGGTATTGTGTGGAAACTTGGCCTTTTTTCCTTCCTTTGGAAGATGTCTTGGTTCAAGGATCCATGCTTGTGATGAGTGGGTTGAGTGTTCTCCAAAGAATGACTTAAACAAAACAAAATCAAAAGCAATACTAACTTCTAACTCATTAACAACTAACATTTAATTTCAAGTCATTTACTTTTAATGCACTTTAACTTTTAAGCCGTATTCATTTGCCATTATTCATACCATTCAAGTTGTTTATGTTAATGTCGTTTTCACTTTGTCCACTTGGACCATATTTTGTGATATTGTGTTTTTGTATATTTTGATTTGTTTGTGTGGTCTTTTGACCTTAATGTACATAATAAGAATAAAAACCCTAAAAAAAATTGTGTGAAACCAAGTGCTTGTGATTTGAGACTTCATCTGATACATCATTGAAGATCCATTTGAGTTCATCTACAACATGATCATTGTGAAACTGTTATTTTGAACCTGTGACTTATGATATCCTTTGAAGTCATCTGCTACATGGGCAAAACTTGAAGAAGATCATGGAGTTGCTAAGCTTGGATGTTGCTATCTTTATTTGATGCCTTGCTCTTCAACTTGCTATTTGTATATTGTTTGTTGCTTAATTCTAAGGTCCAAGGGAAAGTTGGGTTTCTATATGACATTCTTGTCTAATTGATTGCAGCCCATTGGTCAGATCTTTTCAACTCTCAACTTTTAATTTTGTGCTTAGGATTAGTCTCTTCATCTCCTCCCCACTTCTTTAATTTCAAAATCTCTCCCCATTTTTAAATCTTCTTTGCTTGTGTTTGTTTTCAAAACTTTGACCATATCGCAAAAATTAGAACATTTGGCCTTATGTCATTGCATTTTCAAACTTTTTCTTAAATCAAACTTGTAAATAAACTTAACTATACTTGACTTAAAATTGCAAAAGCCAAAAAGAACTAACGCTCATTCAAATCATTTTAGGCCATTTGTGCCTTTGTCAAACTTAAATTCTTGTTAAAAGAAATGCATCCACTTTGAAATTGATACCACGAACTACGAGGTTTTGATCCCTCATTTTTATGTTGGTACGTATGCACAAGTCTGAAGGTCTTGTCAAACATAAAAATATAATTAATGAATTATTTTCTCATCCCCACACTCTTTTTATTTACAAACATCATTTGTACAAAAACACATATGCACACAAGAAAGGACTCCCTAGGAGTACCTATGACAGTTTGGGTTCTAACACCTTCCCTCTATGTTAGCAACCCCCTTACCTGTAATCTCTTGCATTTTATTAGTTTTGATTTGAAAACTTCTTAATTTTGGGTTTTGTTCGTACTTTTCCCTTTTCCCTTGGAAACAATAAAAGCGCAGTGGCGACTCTGGTTTTACTGACGTCTAGCTTATCCATAGCTTGATGGTCATGAATTTACCGCTACAGTCACACTGAAGGTCCTATGGGTTCTGTTAGAATGCAAACACCACTGATACTTCTACGATCTCTGATGCATATGCAAAAATGCTCGCAATCTGATGCATTTGATGACGGTGATTTGAGAATTATGGACATCGACGAGAATGACAGTAAGTCTAGAAAATTTTTACGGAGCTGGAAGCTTTAAGTGGATCACGTCAGGATTTACCAGGTGGAACCCAAGATGATTTTATGCTGTTATGGATTGGGCATACAAGATTGATCTCCCACCACACCAATTCACAATGGGCCAAGACTCATTCGTACCGCATTACACCGAACTGAACACAAGTGACAGCTCCATGAAAAACTCCAAACTTGAATCCAAAGCCTTTCCTATTCCACATAAAAGCATAACCTGCAGTAACACAACAGTCCAAGCAAATCATACATCAACATAACCATTTTGCAGCAGTAACCAAAGCTAATAACACCAGCCGCAATAATCCAATGGAAAAACACCAATAGCAGAAACAAAATGCCTCAAAAAATCCCTCCAAGGCTCCACAACTTCAATTGACATGCATAACAAAACCACAACTAACATAATTGTAGAATAACTGACAATTCACCATATAACATCAACAATTTGCAACTTACGTCTAACCTAACAGCTCATTGATAACTGAACTCACTCACCCAAATTAACTAACAGTTATCCCTGCCCTAACAGAGCTACCCGAGTTGCCTGATTCTGTTAGATTTTCAACTCTATAAAATCCTACATTCAGCTCATAATGAGGGGGATCCATTTTTTCACTCTACAAAAATCTTCATTCGTTCATTTCCATATTTTTCGACCTTCTCTACTCTCTCTTTGAACCCACACAATCCCTCGCCATCTCCTTCTCCCTCTTGGAAATTGCACGGTGCTGCAATAACAACCATAACAGGATAAATATGTTAACAGAAGCACAGATTTTCAACACAGAAGTTCCAAAACCGATCTCTACACACACACGCTTCTGAAATCAAAGGAAATTCACACTCTTGCATCAAAGAGAAGAGTCCAAAATCACAATAAGAATTTACACAAAAAACATACACAAATCTCGCACGCAAGGATTCACATCAAATCCGATTAGCAGAGGAAAAAAAAGAAGAAGCTATTGGAAATCAAAAGGTCAATATGATACCTGTTCAATCCAGTGAGTTCTCGATTCTCCTTTGACACCTTTTTTCTTCTGTTTGCGCACTGGCGATAATGGAGTGAATCGAATCTTCGAATTAAACGACACGATCACAAAGAGAATTGAAACGTGAATCTTTGAACCTCCAAGATTGATGAACACGAAGTCGTGAGAACGAACGTATCGCTGGATTCGATCTCCTTGTTTGGACAAAAATGACGCGAACGCGATGATGATGTGAGGGTGCGTCGGTGTGAAGAACGTAAGCGAGGTCGCGCGTTAAAAAGCTTCTTTGGATAAGCGTTTTCTCCATCTTTGGGCTGCAGATCGCGTGAAGGACATGAACAAGGTGCTGGACTCGCTCAGTACATTTCTCAAGTTTCGATGTTCGGGCCTAGGTCCCAAACTGTAAGACCCTAATTTTGATCCTAAGATCCTTCATGGCATCATGTTATTGCACAAGTGCATTGCCTCAAGGATCATAGCATGTTTGGCTCCTTAACCCTAGGGTTGTGACTTGTTTGAGTGTTTTGAGACCACCAAGCATGCTTGTATCGTATATTATTGCTTTTCTTATTTGATTATTAACCAAAAGCACAAAAATATGTCACTAGCTCTTTTTTTTTTCAAGCTCAAGTGATCATGTGCTCCACAATGCTCCTAGGAGGCTCATGAGCCCAATGAAATGGCAAGATGAAGATGAGAAAAAGCATGACAATGGTCCAAAAAGCTCATAATCATCATATATGTCTCCCAAGTATCTCAATTTTCCAATTTTATCAAGATAACCCAAAGGGCTTGAAGATTGTTTCCCAAGGAAACCCTAATTTCATTATGCTTTGACTGTGCCTTGCCCATGAAGCAATCTCAACCTCTGATCAAATTTAATCAAGGTAAGTTCTTTCATTCATCATTTTATGCATATGTGAGCCTATTTGATAATCCTAAATCATTTATTCACCAAGATTGGAAGTTTGGCCTTGAAAAGTTGGCCAGTCAAGTCATCTGACTAAACTGAGGATCACTGAGATATAACTTTTGATGTGTTTGTCAAATGAAGATGACCCCAAGAGAAAAAGTGTTCCTACATACCATATTAACAACGTTCATGTTCATCAAAAATCCGTTTTAAACTTGGAAGGTCATCATTCATTTCAAAACATTATAGGTCATTTTGACTGAAACCCTAATTTTGGGTCAATTTACCAAGGGCATAACCTCCTTAATTTTTATGATTTTAAGGTGAGACCAAATTAATTGGAAATCTTGAGATGTATACTTCAAATGTTATGTTGGACAAAATTTCATAATCCTAAAACAAATACATGTGATAATACAAAACATTATAGGTCATCTTGGACCTAATTCATTGAATTTGAAAAAGTACCCAACTTCAAATGCCCATAACTTTGTCATAGAAAATCCAAATGATGCAAACTTTGAGTCTAAATTGATCATCTTGAAAAGATATACAACTTTTATGTTGAAGGTTTTTCATTTGAAGCGTTAATCATGAAAACTGAGGGGTTTGATTAAGCTTGCTTTTGGTGAAATTTTTCAAAGTGTTTTGAATATGTTTTGTACTTGGATTTTCCCATCCAGTTTTCATCAATTTGCACATGCCAAATGAATTTTTTCCCAACATGACTTTTGTTCTTTATTTCAAGGGCTTTCCAACCATTACTCACATTACTCATTTGGATCTACCATTTGGGAGTTTCGAATTCATTTCCATTTATGTTCATTTTGGTATTTCATGATGAAACTTGAAAATGCAAGCTAGTTCCCTCCAAAGTGCACGACCAAATGCTCTTCATGTGAGCTCAGCAAACTTCTTCAATCATCATTGGGCCTTCAACACGCATACACAGACCCATGCATCCAATTTTTAATTTGCCATGCACATGCAAGAAGCGTGTGATCTGATACCTTCAACTATAAATAACCACTTCAGGAGCTTCATTCATCAACCTAATGGAGATCTGAATTGCTGCAGCATTGAAACCATAGCCATACCAAAGGAATTGTTCAAAATTGTTCTCACTTTCGTGCTTGAAATTCAGCATCATTAGTTGAACTTTAAAGCCTAATTCCTTAGCCTTTCACTTCCACTACATCCATAGATCAAAGAGGAGCAAGGAACTTGGAGGATTCGTGGCCAGAAGTGCTTCAATTCAGAGGTATACATTCAAACTTTTTGGATCTAGAACTCTTAATTCAATGTAGCATTCTTGTGTTTGTGTGGTTTTCTGAAGTCCTCACACTTGAGGCAAGCCATTGGTGCTTTCAATTCATCATTTCATGAGCTTACAGTTTGAACATCATGATCTTCCTCTTCACATTTCTCTCAATATAGGAAGAGTGAGGAAGATCCAATGGTACAGTGATGATCTCCATCATACGAGTTTCATTTCCATGTCCTTGTTTTCCATTTTCATTAAAACTTTTTTCTCTGCAACTGGTGGCTGGAATTGGTTGTCTGGCCGGAGAAGATGGTGGTTTCCACCACCATCACCACGTGTGCGCTCTTGTAGCCATTGGATCTAGTTGCCACGTTTTAATCTTGTTCATTCATTTGGAATACTTCATTTAATGCCTTATGTAGCGCGTTTGACTTGGATGTACCATGCGCCATCAGATCTGAACCATCCATAAGCTCCACGTCAATTAATGAGCTCCATCATGTGGCTGTGGTTTTTTTCCATTTATTCCATTTTCTTTTATTTTCAGTTAATTCATTTGATTTTCAAAAATTCATTAAAAATTCATTTGAAGTCATAAACATATGAGACCAACTCCAAAAAATTTCTTGAAAAATCTAGTTTCATATTTTGATTTTTAATTATTTTTGTGACTTCATTTGATATTTTTCATGGATTATTTGATTTTTTTTTAGTTTTAATTCATTTTAAAATACTTTATGACTTTTGAAAAATCCAAAAATATTTTCATAGTATTTATGGATCATGATAAGTCAATAAAAAATGATCTCATCAATTTCTTATTTGATTTGAGATTATTTGAGATTTTAATTCATATTATGCTATTTTTTTAATTGTTTTTAATTGATTTTAAATACTTTATGGTTTCAAAAATTGGTAAGAAAATTAGCCAAAGCTTGTTTGACCATGTTGAACCTATGAGAATTTAATTGGACTTTTTGAAGTTGATTTGAATTGAATTTGAGGTTTGACCTTATTTGTTTATTTTTATTTGCATTTTATTTTAATTCAAAAAATACCAAAAAAGTATGGTTGACTCTTTGACTTGTTATCTTCATTTCTCTTCTGTTTGATGTTGATTGATGATGATTTGATTCACATTTGATCAATTGGATTGGATGGTTGTCTTCTTTTCCCTTCCCTTTCATCTTTATCCCTTTCTTTCCATCAATGGCCAATGAGTTAAAGTCTTGAAGTTGGTATTGACAAATGAGAAGTTTAACCTTCTTTGATCCAAACCAAACTTAACTTGATCCATGATCAAGTAAGTTGTTTTGTGTCCAAGATAGGTTGCTTCTTGGTCAAGCAAACAACTAAAAGTCAATACAAGTCCCTTCCCCTTTTGTTTGGCATGAAAAGTTTATGGAGCTTGGCTTGCAAGTCGTGATCTCTAACTTCTGTTCTTTGCCTATATTTTTATTGACCGGCCTCAGATAGGTGCGACTACTACATTAGTCCACTTACGATTGCTTAACATAGCGCTACATTGTCTTATGACAAGCTAACATAACCTTACTAACCACTAACTTTAATTTGAGCATTTAATTTCTTGCCACTTGAGCACATATTTTATGTTTATGTCATTTTTCTTTTGCTCATTTAAGCCCATTATTGTATATAAATATATTACTATCTTGTGTTTGCTTTAGGACTTACCTATGCTTAAAGGAGTTCAAGAGCAACTAGGCCTCATGCCTTTAGAATGCAAAATTTGTTGAAGAGCAACTAGGCCTCATGCCTTTAGAATGCTAAAATTCAAAATTTGATCTCAATGGACTTCTCCTTCAAACTTATTCTTTGTCCATTCCCCTTATTGTGTTGTGATGTTTGCTTTTGTGTGATCGGAATCCCGCTTTGAGATTGTGAAAAGAGGACCATTGTCATGAGTAGCCAAGTTAAGAGCCAAGCCAAATGGAGATCCTAGGATCTTGAAGTCAAATTATTGATTGCTTGTTTGTGTGCTAAGTCCAAAGGAAATGAGCATCTTGAGTCATCTCTATGACTCCAAGAAAAGGAACTCCAAGGGTTTATCTTTCCCCTCTTATCTTTGTATGCTTTAGGACTAGCCCTTCTCTTCTTCTCCCCACTCCAACCAAGCCAAAAATCTTTTTCTTCAAACTTTGACTTTGTTTCAAATTAGAAACCTAGGCCTTAAGCCTTTGACTTTTCAAAACCATTTTCATAAATACTCATTGTGAATAAACTTTAATCCAACTTTGACTTCATTTTTGTAAATAACTTTAACTTGTAAATATAACTCATTTCAAGTTGTTTTGTGGTTCCAATGTCCACTTGTTAAAACTTTTCAAAAACATTAGTCATAGGTTTGAGTTATCATAGAGGTTGATGTAAATCTCACCTCATCCTTAGTGATTGGATTATAAGTCTTCCATGCTTATTATAGGGTTAACCCCTCACTAGCAAGTTGAAGCCTTCCTCACATGGTGGATTGTTGGTTTAGGTTGAGTTTTCTCCCTTTAATAACAAAAGACATTAAGGCTTTTGACCAAATCAATTAATCAATCTTTAAGATTTTTACCCTGAACTACGAGGTTTTTATCCTTTGTGATGGTACGTAGGCAATGGGTTCATCCATTCAAACAACAAAATTTGTAAATATAATCTATTCTTTTCTCATCCCCCCAATCTTTTGTACAAATCTTTTCACAAATACCAACCTACAACACATATTTGCAAAAAGGGTTCCCTTAGAGTACTAAGGATGTTTTGGGTGCGTAAAACCTTCCCATTTCATAACCAACCCCCTTACCTAGATCTCTGACATTTTATTAGTTTTTGATTTGAAAAACTTCTTACTTGGCTTTTGTTCACTTTTTAGCCTTTCCTTTGGACAAATAAAAGTGTGGTGGCGACTCGAATTGTATGTTGATTTTTTGTTTAGTCAATAAACCTAAAGGTAACGAAAACCCCGCTACAAAAAAGTGGAGACTCTGTTGGGGAAAGCAACTCTCTAGTGGGTTTAGCCTACTTTTTGCTTGTATGTGTTGTATGTTTATATTTATTTGTGACATATTTTTGTGCAAATTTGGGATGAATGTATTGTTTGTAATGTATGAATTGCTTGATATATTAATTGCTTGTATGCTTGGTGGTTTCTTGTGAGATGAGTTCTATACCCGAACTCGAGTGCACTTATGATAAGAGAATGGCATAGTCTTGTTGACTTGTGTGGAGTTATTCCTTAACAAGTTAACTTGCAAGTCCATTCACTTGGTGGAGGTCTTGTTGGGATCAATAATGTCACACGAGTAGTCGTGGTTAGGCATTACTCTTTCCAATAGGAACCTTAGAAGCCAAGGACCTTAGATACCTAGCCCATCTTGGCCTATTTTAGGACGTAGTGCGAAGATCGTTCAAGTGTAAGACTTGAGGCGATTGTTACACGATACTACACTCATAAGAGTCCCTCTTATGAATGCTTTTGGAGAACGAGTAGTCGTTTTATTCGATAATATCCGAAAGATGAGATGATGACTATGGGAACCTTGTTAGAACATGATTGTCAGGTTTAACCATAGTACACTCCTGTTGGGTGGTTCTTAACCGAGACTCAATGCTCATGACTTACAACAAACCCTTGATTCGCGGTTGATCTGTTCTCGTATATCCTCAATATTAATGGAACTTGGGTGTTGATAAGGTGTAAACCATAATCCACCAAAATGGATGATTGATATTGACGATGATTTGAGCCATCCCGTGACCTTTGTGTGGTGTGACTTGCTTGATCCTTGAGTGTGTTTGTTGCATCCATGCATTCATGCATTCATTCGCATTCATGCCATCAACAATAAATATTTTACAAGGAACTTAAGAGGTCTATTTGCCAATTTTAAAACATGGATAAGCAAAGAAGGAATACGAAGAAGTACAGTTTCAGATAACCCGACTTGAAAGAGTTAAAGAGTTTGGCATCTTATGTATTAAAGCCCTTGGAATTCAAAGCTCGCCATGGGAAACTTTTGTCTATTCTTTCTACTAAGGTGGATGAGGGTCTGATAAGTGTGTTGGTACAGTTCTACGATCCTTTGTATTGGTGCTTCACTTTTCCGGATTTCCAGATTTTGCCTACACTAGAGGAGTATGCCTATCATGTGGGTATACCTATTCTTGATCCGTTGCCATTCAGTGGTTTGGAGAAGATTTCGTCTTCTCAAGAGATTGCTGATATGCTTCATATGGATGTATCTAACATTGTTGCCAATATGACTACCAAAGGTGGAATTCAAGGTCTCCTGTCTGATTTTCTGATTACCAAAGCTACCTTGTTTGGGAAGGCCATGAGTAAGGAAGCTTTTGAAGCCATATTTGTACTCCTCATTTATGGGCTAGTGTTATTTGCCAACATCGACAACTTTGTGGATGTGAACGCTATTAGGATTTTCTCTTCTCTTAATCCCGTTCCGACTCTGTTGGGTGACACTTATTTCTCTTTGCATATGAGGAATGCGAAGGGTGGTGGTTCCATTATATGTTGTATGCCTCTGTTGTACAAGTGGTTTATTTCGCACTTGCCTCAGACGCTTTCCTTCAAGGAGAACAAGGGATGTCTACGGTGGTCCACGAGACTTATGTCTCTCACTAATGATGATATCTCTTGGTATAATCGTGTTTATGATGGCGTTCAGATTATTGATTCTTGTAGTGAGTTCTCCAATGTACCTCTTCTTGGTACATGTGGTGGAATTAACTACAACCCTGCTTTGGCTCGTCATCAGCTTGGGTTCCCCTTAAAGGATAAACCCAACAACATTTCGTTGGAAGGCTTATTATTTCAAGAGGGTAAAGATCCCCAAAACTTGAAGGATAGGATGGTCCGCGCCTGGCGCAAAGTTCATAGGAAAGGGAGGAATGAGCTTGGTCCGAAGAATTATGTTGCTTTGGAACCTTACACCTCTTGGGTAAGGAAGAGAGCTCTTGAGTACCGCATGTCGTACGAGTATCCGAGACCTATCCCTATGGTTATGGTTGGGCCTTCAACCCTCCCTAATCAAGGAGTAGAGGAGTTGAGAGACGAAGACTGTTCGCGTGCTTGGGTTCGTGAGCGTGAGGAGCTTCTTCAGCAGCTCAAGGATAAGGATGCAATGGTAGAGTTTCTAGAGCATCAGGTTATCGATGAGCCCAATGATATGGTTATTTCTCTCCTTCCTCGCTCATCTAGGTTTTGGAAGAGGAAGTATGATCAGCTCGCCAAGGAGAAGGCTGATATGGAAGGAGCTTTTGAGAGAGAGGTGAAGAGGCTTCGTGCTACGTATCTTCCGATCTCAAAGGATTCAGATGATTGCTTCTAGGGATCCATAGGATGTTTATTCTCCTTTTCTCTTGTATTGTATTTGGTTACCAAAACTGTACTACTTCTTTGGTGTAAAAAGTTTCCAAATATTATATTGATATGAGTATTCCACATATGTCTTTAAAAAGTTCACTATTTTCAAAACATTTGCAAATAGATCTTTATAAAGTTCCTCTGATAAAAAATAAATCATGTGCACAAGCATTGCATGCATCATATGCATAAGCAGGTTTTGGTTTCGAGCTCTGATACAGTGGTCTAACTCTTTGCTCTTCATTTATTTTGAAGACAAGCTGACATACCGGTACAACACCCGAGAAAATCATCAGAAGATCATGGAACACCTCGAACAAGAAAACAGAGATCTGAAGGAGAAGATTTCCAGGTTGACTGCCATGATGGAGTCAGTCCTTGTTGTGTAAAGTCAAGCTTCTCCAACTCCTACGACTCCTCCCGCGAGCACAGTCACCTCTGAAATGGTTACTTCAACGGTGCCATCTTCCACCGCCCACTTCGCTCCTAATATGCATGTTGGGTTCCCTTGGGGAATTCCATCTAACTTTGTGCCAGAGGGTTTCGCTCCCACCTTTGCTTCTTTGCCAACATCTAGCCCGGTCCTGTCTGTACCACCACCTGTAGTGCATACGTTACCTCGTGTGGAAGATACCATTTATCATTCTGAGCCATCTGAGGGTCCGGACATATATGAGAAAATGGATGAGATGAAGGATCAATTCCTTGAGTTGCGCAAGGAGTTGAAAACTTTGAGAGGTAAAGATCTATTTGGGAAGAATGCTGCTGAATTGTGCTTGGTGCCCAACGTAAAAATCCCGGTTAAATTCAAAGTGCCTGACTTTGAGAAGTACAAGGGAAATACATGTCCACTCAGCCATCTTGTGATGTATGCTTGCAAGATGTCGACCCAAACAGATAATGATCAACTGCTGATCCACTACTTTCAGGACAGCCTGACAGGTGTTGCACTCCGTTGGTATATATGGCTAGAGAGTGCAAGCATCCGCACTTTCAACGATCTTGGAGAGGCTTTTGTAAAGCAGTATAAATACAATGTGGACATGGCTCCAGACAGAGATCAGCTGAGGGCAATGTCCCAGAAAGACAAGGAGACCTTCAAGGAATATGCCCAGAGGTGGCGGGAGTTGGCAGCTCAGATAGTGCCACTCTTGGAGGAGAAGGAGATGACAAAGATCTTTTTGAAGACTTTGAGCTCTTTCTATTACAAGCGCATGATTGTTAGAGCTCCCTCGGACTTCACTGAAATGGTGAATATAGGGATGAGGCTAGAAGAGGGAGTCCGCGAAGGACGTTTGTCCCGAGATGATGGCAACTCAGCAAAGAAATATGGAGGATTTTCCAGGAAGAAAGAATGGGAGACTCATGTTGTTTCTTCCCATGTTAAGAGAAGACCCTCTGTGAGGAGGAAAGAGGTCTGGCCAACTGTTAACCAACACCAGGTGGCTCATATAGCACCTGCTTTCAGAGAAGCTCAACAACCACAACAACAACATCGTCAACAACAACAGGCTTACCAGCCTCGCAACAATAACAACACCAACACTAGCAATTATGAGAGGAAGAGGGTGACTTTTGACCCGATTCCTATGACGTATGCTGAACTTTATCCTTCCTTAATTGATAGGAAGTTGATAACTCCTCGTGATCCTCCTACTGTGCCAGCCAATCCCCAATGGTGGTACAAGCCCGAACTTCACTGTATCTATCATTCCGGTGCTCTCGGACATGATGTAGAGAATTGTTTTCTTTTGAAGACCAAGGTGCAAGACCTTGTGAGGAGTGAGATACTGTTCTTTGAGGACGTAAGCCCAAATGTGAAGAAGAACCCATTGTTCGAGCATGGGAAGGCAACTATCAATATGGTTCAGGGGTGCCCTGGCAAATACAAAGTCCTTTATGTGAATGACATAAGGCAGTCCTTGGTTGAGATGCATAGGCTATTGTGTGAGCACAGTCATTATGAGCATGATCATGATAGGTGCCAGGTGTGCACTATCAATGAGAGAGGATGCCTTCAAGTGAGAAAGGATATCCAAGAGATGCTAGACCAAGGGATGATTGAGATACTTCAGAATCGTAATGAGGATGTAGTTGATGTTATTACTCCCGTATTCAAAATTCCTGATCCCGTTGTTATCAAGTATGATGGCAGCAAGAAGAAAGTGTCGCCAACTCTTGTGATCAAGCCAGCGGGCCCTGTCCCGTATGTATCAGATAAAACGGTCTCGTACCGTTATAATGCTGTTATGCTAGAAGATGGGAAGGAGGTGTCGTTGCCCTTAACCTCTGTGGTAATCATTTCTGACGTTAGTGGAGTGACCCGTAGTGGTCGTGTTTTCTCGGCTCAGCCGAAATCCCATGAAGACATTGCGAAGAAGGATGTTGTCAGTCCTGCTGGTCCCGTGGGGACTTCTTCTTCAAATCAGCCAGTTCCTGTTGGGAAGGGTGTTGGCCCTGTTGTTGTTAAATCCAATAAAGCTCCTATCCTGGTTGGCCAGTCTGGCATGTTGAAAGAGGATGGTGATGAGATGCTGAGGCTCATCAAGAGGAGTGAGTATAATGTTGTGGATCAGTTGCTTCACACTCCATCAAAGATATTTGTCCTATCTTTGTTGATGAATTCAGAGCCACACCGTAAAGCGTTGCAGAGGGTGTTGGACGTAGCATACGTGGATCACGATGTCACAATTAAGCAGTTTGATAGCATTGTTGCAAATATAACTGCCTGCAACAATTTGAGCTTATGTGATGACGATCTTCCCGAGGAGGGAAAAGACCACAATTTGGCTTTACATATCTCCATGAATTGTAAAGACGATGCCCTGTCCAATGTGTTGGTGGACACAGGGTCATCACTTAATGTATTGCCGAAGTCTACTCTCGTTAAACTTTCATATCAAGGGCCTCCCATGAGGCAAAGTGGAGTGGTAGTGAAGGCTTTTGATGGATCGCGTAAAACTGTGATTGGCGAATTAGACCTCCCAATCAAGATTGGACCTAGTGATTTCCATATCACTTTCCAGGTTATGGATATACATCCGTCATACAGCTGTTTGCTCGGTAGACCATGAATTCACGAGGCAGGTGCCGTGACATCCACCCTGCACCAAAAGTTGAAGTTCGTCAAGAACAAGAAGTTGGTGGTGATAGGGGGAGAGAAGGCTCTCTTGGTCAGCCATTTATCTTCCTTTTCCTATATTGATGTTGAGGATGAGGTTGGAACTCCATTCCAAGCCTTATCTATTGCTGAGCCTTATAGGAAAGGACTTTCTTCATTTGTCTCCTATAATGACGTGAAGTTGGTCATTGAGCATGGCGCAACTACTGGTTTAGGGAAAATGATAGAGATGGAAGATAATAAGTCCTGGGCTAGTCTAGGGTATTCTTCTGGTGTTTCCAATGATCTTGGGTTGTTCCAGAGTGGAGGTTTCATCCACACCGTTGAAGATTAGGAAGTTGCTGCCATCATTGAAGAAGATGAAGGGTAATACCTTGGCAACTTTGTCGTACCTTGAGGGATCTGCAATAATTGGGTCGTTGTTGATGTTCCAACAGTTATCCATAAGTCAACGTAATGTGTTCATTTTATTTAAAAACCCTTCTCCCATGCCAAAAGGAGAAGTGAAGACATTGTTGGCATAATTTGAGTAATACAATGATATTCATTCAATAATCGCATGTCAAATGTTTATTTTATCAAATTATTTTGCTTTTTGCTTTTTGCTTTTTGCATGAAATTGGTGATCACCATAAAACCCTAAAAAGAGAATAAAATCAATTTTTCATCTGCATAATGATTTGCCTTGTTTGAATTCTGAAATCTCTTTTATACTCAAAATCATTATGTAGGTTAATCAAACCCATTGAACATAATGATCCAACACCATCTCCCAACTTTTAGTTCCCTGTATTTGAGGCAGAAGAAGATGATGATGAAAAGATTCCTGATGAGATTACCCGTCTGCTTGAGCATGAGGAGAAGATCATTCAGCCACATCTTGAGAATCTGGAAACAATCAACTTGGGGTCTGAAGACTGCATTCGTGAAGTGAAGATTGGGGCACTTCTTGAAGAGTTTGTTAAGAAGGGGTTGTTTGAGTTGCTACGAGAATATGTCGACGTCTTTGCCTGGTCATATGAAGACATGTCTGGTCTAGATACTGATATCGTGCAACATTTCTTGCTGTTGAAGCCTGAGTGTGTGCCTGTGAAACAGAAGCTCAGAAGAACTCATTCTGATATGGCAGTGAAGATTAAAGAAGAAGTTCATAAGCAAATTGATGCGGGGTTTCTGGTGACTTCTACATATCCTCAATGGGTGGCCAATATTGTGCCTGTGCCTAAGAAAGATGGAAAAGTTCGAATGTGTGTGGATTACCGTGACTTGAATAAAGCTAGTCCAAAAGATGATTTTCCTCTACCACACATTGATATGTTGGTAGATAATACGGCTAAATTCAATGTCTTTTCATTTATGGACGGATTTTCCGGTTGGCACCCGAGGATATGGAGAAGACAACATTCATCACACCTTGGGGAACATTCTGTTATCGAGTGATACCCTTCGGTTTGAAGAACATCGGAGCAACGTATCAACGTGTTATGACTACCTTGTTTCATGACATGATGCACAAGGAGATCGAGGTGTATGTCGACAATATGATTGTGAAGTCGAAAACGGAAGTTGAACATGTAGAACACTTGTTGAAGCTTTTCCGGCGTTTGAGGAAGTACAAACTACGCTTGAATCCGAACAAGTGTACATTTGGAGTCCGTTCCGGCAAGTTATTGGGCTTTATTGTCAGCGAGAGAGGTATTGAAGTTGATCCTGCCAAAGTCAAAGCAATACAAGAGATGCCTGCGCCCAAAACTGAGAAGCAAGTCCGAGGTTTTCTTGGCCGCTTGAATTACATTTCGAGATTTATATCCCACATGACTGTCACATGTGCGCCTATATTCAAGCTCCTCCAGAAAGATCAACGTCATGATTGGACCGAGGATTGCCAAAAGGCCTTTGATAGTATCAAAGAGTATCTGTCCGAGCCACCGATTCTGTCTCCACTTGTTGAAGGGAGACCGTTGATTATGTACTTGACTGTGCTTGATGATTCCATGGGTTGTGTCCTTGGTCAGCAAGATGAATCAGGAAAGAAAGAATATGCAATATACTACTTGAGTAAGAAATTCATCGACTGTGAGTCTCGGTACTCAATGCTTGAGAAGACATGTTGTACTTTGGCTTGGGCCGCTAAGCGTTTACGCCAGTATATGTTGAATCATACAACTTGGTTGATATCCAAAATGGATCCGATCAAGTATATCTTTGAGAAGCCTGCTTTAACTGGGAGAATTTCTCGTTGGTAGATGTTGTTATCTAAGTATGATATTGAGTATCGAGCTCAAAAAGCTATTAAAGGTAGTATCTTGGCTGACCATTTAGCGAATCAACCAATTAAAGATTATCAGTCTGTGCAATACGACTTCCCTGATGAGGAGATTCTGTATTTGAAAATGAAAGATTGTGATGAGCCTATGCTCGACGAAGGGCCAGAGCTTGGTTCCCGATGGGGTATGGTGTTCGATGGTGTTGTCAATCAGTATGGAAATGGTATTGGGGCAGTGATTATTACTCCTCAAGGCACACATTTTCCTTTTACAGCAAGGCTAACTTTCAAATACACGAATAATATGGTGGAGTATGAGGCTTGTATTATGTGTTTGGAAGAATGTATTGATCTTAGGATCAAACATCTTGATGTTTATGGTGATTCGGCCCTTGTTGTTAATCAAATTAAGGGTGAATGGGAGACGAATCAGCCTGGCCTCATCCCATGTAGAGATTATGCGAGGAGGATTTCAACTTTCTTTACTAAAGTTGACTTCCATCATATTCCTCGAGATGAGAATCGGATGGCAGACGCTCTCGCTACGCTTGCTTCAATGATTGCTGTCAATTATTGGAATGAAGTCCCGAATATTACTGTGATGCGCTTGGACAGACCAACTCATGTGTTTGCAGTTGAGAAGGTGAAAGATGATAAGTCGTGGTACTATGATATCAAGTGTTTTCTCCAAAGTCGGACTTACCCGCCTGGGGCATCTGTTAAAGACAAGAAGACTTTGAGGAGATTATCTGGCGGTTTCTACCTTAATGGTGATGTGCTTTACAAGAGGAATTTTGACATGATTCTACTCAGATGCGTGGATAGACACGAAGCAGACCTATTGATGACTGAAGTCCATAAAGGTTCATTTGGTACTCATTCCAATGGACATGCTATGGCTAAGAAGATGTTGAGAGCAGGCTAGTATTGGCTGACAATGGAGTCTGACGGCTGCAAGTTTGTGAGGAAATGCCACAAGTGTCAGATTTATGCGGATAAGATTCATGTTCCCCCAACACTCCTGAATGTTATTTCTTCATCATGGCCTTTCTCCATGTGGGGAATTGACATGATTGGCATGATTGAACCTAAGGCGTCAAACGATCATCATTTTATTCTTGTAGCCATTGATTACTTTACCAAGTGGGTTGAAGCGACATCGTATGCAAATGTGACCAGGAAGGTGGTTGTGAAGTTTATCAAGAACCAACTCATATGCCGATATAGTGTGCCAGATAAGATCATTACTGATAATGGATCTAACTTGAATAATAAGATGATGAAAGAGCTGTGTAGCGAGTTCAAGATTGCACATCATAATTCTTCTCCCTATAGACCCAAGATGAATGGGGTTGTTGAAGCTGCTAACAAGAACATCAAGAAGATTATCCAGAAGATGGTTGTTACGTACAAGGATTGGCATGAGATGTTTCCATTTGTTTTGCATGGCTATCGTACATCTGTTTGCACTTCAACAGGGGCAACCCCTTTCTCCCTTGTATATGGCATGGAGGTTGTGCTCCCCGTAGAGGTCGAGATCCCATCAATGAGAGTCTTGATGAAAGCCAAGTTGACTGAGGCTAAATGGTTCAGAGTCGTTATGACCAACTGAATTTGATTGAAGAAAAGACATTAACCGCCATGTGCCATGGTCAGTTGTATCAACAAAGGATGAAGAAAGATTTTGATAAGAAGGTCAAGCCTCGTGCGTTCCGAGAAGGTGACCTCGTGCTCAAGAAAGACTTGTCTTTTGCACCCAATTCCAGGGACAAGTGGACTCCAAACTATGAAGGTCCATACGTTGTTAAGAGAGCCTTTTTAGACGGTGCTTTGTTGCTTACAACTATGGATGGGGAGGATTTCACTCCTCCTGTGAATTCAGATGCAGTCAAGAAATACTTCTCCTAAAAATAAAAACAGAATAACTCGCTAAGTTGAAAACCCGAAAGGGTAGCTTAGGCAAAAAGGAGTGTCTCGGTGGATTGAAAACCCGAAAGGTAGATCCAGGCAAAAGTTAGAGACATGAAAAAATGAATAAATATATCCCTCTAGATTGAGTACCTCACCCTGGGGAAATCTAGGCAAAAATTAGGGATTTGGCAAGTAACTGCATCCTGACAAGACTCTGTTCTACGATTGTCATATGTCAAAGATTATCGCTCAGTCATCATCAACTAAAGTTTCAAATACAGTGGATTCAAAATTGGTGGAGAAACGGTCATTATGTTCGATGTAGCCCTTTTTCCATGTATATCACCAATTTCAAAATTTGTAAAGATCCATGGAGTCTCGCCATTTGCAGACTACTATTCTCTTAAATAAATTTGAGCCTTTATCCAATTCTTGGAACTCATATTTGTTTCTGTTTAACAAATGTTTGCATGTTTTAGTTGATAAATATCATTGTTTTAAACAAATAAAGTTTTCATAAATAAACTGTTTTAAACAAAATGAACATTCGCAATGACTGAAAGGATAAGTGGAATGTCCTCAGTGCTTTCCCAAGGATAGTATGATTACCAAAAGGTAAGACATTTATTCATATTTTGGCATTTTTACATCCTCTTCATCAGTTTTCAAGGTGTCTCTCCAGCGAGTGCAGAAAGAATGATACATCATCAGCTTCCTAGAGAATCTGATATGAGAAGTTCTCTTTGATGGCAGTGGATTGATCTATCTTATTGGATTTCTTTCCCCTAGCAGAATTTGTGGATGTTCATCCAATGTATTCTCGGGTAGTATGTTTGCGTATACATACTTGTTTCCCCCGCGGAGTCTTAGCAATCCATGATTGGTTGTATGGTTGATCCGTGGGTGGTCCCTTCTGTTCCAGTTCTTGCCTTGATCTTTTAGAGACGTGTATCCCTCTATATCAGGCACTAGCATTTGTGTTTTATCAATCATACGGTTGTCATCCCTTGCGTGGATTGACCTAAAGTCCCTTATAGATTGATAAAAGTTGGTATGCTTTGAGTTGAAAATTTCCTTGCCTCACTGTTTACTCATGAGGAAGGTTGTCTTTCCTCAGTATGAGTAGAAGTCCCCAGCGGAGTAAGCATGTATTCCCTGCAGAGTTATCTTTCCAGATAATTGTCTCCTCAGCAAGAAGTTGCCTATAGCAATTAATGAAGGGCCTGTCTCCCTTTTCATCCCCAGTATGTCGTTTGTTGACGAGGGATTCATTTCCAATTTCCTCAGCCAGGGTAGTTCCTTTGAGAACATTTGCAGCCTGTCCCCAGTAGGGTTGCCTGATCCGAGTTTGATGTTGGCATCTTCTCCGGGTCTGAAGATTTCTTCTAGCATTGAGAGCTGGTGGTGAAGATGTTTATTTCCTTCTCCAGTGGAGCAAAATGCTATTATTCCCCTTTGTAAAGGTTCCTCTCCGGCAGATCGAAGGGAATGTTTTGATGGATGTACATCTGATCAGTGGTTGTTCCCCACGGAGTTTCACATCTTTCCTTGATAAGCCTCCCCAGTAGAGTTTCTTCTCCGGTGGATCTTATTGTTTTAGCCACCTATCCCCAAGAGAGTTGATGGAAACTCCCCGACATGTTCTTTTGCATCTTCCTTTTGCCAGGATTATTTGCTCCTGGAAGATTCCTCCTGTGCAGAATGTTATTTCTTGCAGTTGGAAGCTTTGTCTTTGCCTATTCCGAGTTATGGTTAAAATCCTCTTATTCCAGAGATATTTCCCATCAGAGTTGAGATCTCTGTTTGGTTATATTCTTTCGCTGCTCCTGAATACATCTTCTTTGTATCCTCAGTGAGTGTATCTTTGGGATAAGGTTTGATATCCCCGATGATTTATTTTCATCCTTCTTGGGTTGTTCCTAAGCTGAGTTCTCCAGTAGGCTTTCCCCTTCTGGTCAAGACGTTGTGTCGGGTGTCTGTTCGTGATTCTTGGACTTGTTTGCGTTAGATATGTCTGTTTGTTAGCATTAATCATACACAAATCATGCATATACATGCATAATCATAACATTCAAGTATTCATGCTGCATTCTTTGCCATATATCCTTGCTTGTTATCTCCTGCTATTGGTGAAATATTCTTCCCCAAGCAGGTGTTTGTGTCTGATCTCTCCATATAGAGTCATCCCCATAGGCAGAAAGTGTTTATCTTTCCTTCTTTATTCCCCACCGAGTTATGTCCTCGTGGATGGTTATTGTTTCATTTTCCTCTCCAAGTGTGTATTGGGATGGGAATTACTCCCCTGAGTTATATCCTCATCGGGTTGAGTCTTGTTTGATTGTGTCTTTCTAGTATGTTCCTAGACTAATTCCTTTCTTATTATCCCCTGCAATCCCCTGTGGTTTAGTTGTTCAATTGCTAAGTAACCAGTAATTGTCCATCTTTTCCCCGACGAATTTTGTGGCCTTCTACCCAGTAACCGGTAGTTGTAAGTCCTATTTCTGTGGTTTTATACCCAGTAACCGGTATCCCGATGTCCTTCATTTTCGGTCGATTCATCCTTTATTAACCCAGTAACCGGTTGTGGATAATCTTCCATGTGAGTATGTTACCTATGTTTTACCCATATAACGGTAGTAGATAATATGTCTCATGTGCTCTTCAGTTGAAGTCTTTTTCTTCCTCAGTCGAGTAAGATTCGTATTTCCTTATGGAATCGAATGTCCATCCTGTAAGTCGAGTTTGCTTTCCCAACCCTCCTTTCGGATGATGAGTGTCTTGGATATGTTCCCAAATCACATCTGGTTCACCTATTATATACCCAGTAACCGGTATCTTTGGTGTTCTTTCCTTCTGCTCCCTATTATGACTTTTCGTCCCCTGTGGAGTCAGATTTTCTTGAGTTGAGATGTACCTTTTGGGTCCTCCTCAGATGTTTTGGATGATTGATACCTCTCACCCTTATACCGGTCTTAGATATTCTGTCCCCTTGAGCGTGTTGTTCTCTCACCCAGTAACCGGTGTTTTGATGACATGTCTCTCTTTGAGTTTATTACCTAGTAGCCGGTAATATCTCGTTGTTTCTTCCTCAGTTGAGTCCTTTGTGGACATCCTCGTCTGAGTCCGGATTTTTTATCCGATGTATCCTTTGTGGATAGTTTTGTTGTATTGGCATATTCCCCAATACATGCATCTTTGCGTCAGCTCGAGTCTTTCCATCAATTTATTTTCGTGGAATCCCTTCGTGTCTCCCAGTAAGTTTTTCAAGTCGTGACCTGCTCACGCATTTTTACCTTATTTCCCCCAGAGTCTTTGTCTCCCTAGTGAGTGTGTTACTCCTATGGATTTTTCAGTTTCTCCCGATTTCTTTTCCTTTATGGCAATTATTCACCATGAAGATTTTATTTTGCATACATACATTTGCATCATGAGGTCTCTTAGGGACCAAAATTCGTCTCTTTGTTATTATTTAAGCTCATTCTATCTCGTCGAGACGAAGATTTTAACCTTCATATCTCCGGCTAGAATGACCTTAAATAGAGGCATCTGTAAGACCCTAATTTTGACCCTAAGATCCCTCATGGCATCATGTTATTGCACAAGTGCATTGCCTCAAGGATCATAGCATGTTTGGCTCATTAACCCTAGGGTTGGGACTTGTTTGAGTGTTTTGAGACCACCAAGCATGCTTGTATTGTATATTATTTCTTTTCTTATTTTATTACTAACCAAAAGCACAAAAATATGTCACTAACTCTTTTTTTTTTAAGCTCAAGTGATCATGTGCTCCACAATGCTCCTAGGAGGCTCATGAGCCCAATGAAATGGCAAGATGAAGATGAGAAAAAGCATGAAAATGGTCCACAAATTTCCTAATCATCATATATGTCTCCCAAGTATCTCAAATTTCCAATTTGATCAAGATAACCCAAAGGGCTTGAAGATTGTTTCCCAAGGAAACCCTGATTTCACTATGCTTTGACTGTGCCTTGCCCATGAAGCAATCTCAACCTCTGATCAAATTTTATCAAAGGAAGTTCTTTAATTCATCATTTTATGCATATGTGAGCCTTGATAACATGAAATTATATCACATTTTAGGACTTAATTCAATTAAATTATATTATTATTTGCTTCAATTTATTTCATTTTACTCGATATTACTCGGTATTTCCTTTCTATTTATCTCAGGTAGTTTATTTGAAGCACAAGTAAAAAAGGGAAGAAAAGGAGGTGCAGAAAGAAGTTTTTGGAAACAAATATCAAAAGCCAAAGCCCAGCCCAAAAAAGCACAGGCGTTGTGCCTGTGACGAGCGTCACAAGGGCTGTGACGAGCGTCACGCCTTGCACACTCCTGTGACGAGCGTCACACACGGTGTGACGGACGTCACACCATTCCCCTATATTTTTGCCTTCAGAGACGTTGAGTCCTATTTGCGCGCCAAATCCTTCGTTACGTGAAGACCCCTTGACGCGGACTACTTTTGGAACCGTTACAGAAAGCACCAGTATAAATATCAGCTTTGCAAACCCTTCCACGGTTCCACGCTTCCAGACTTTTTCTAGTTTTCGCTTTTTCGCATTTTTCTTTTTCCAGCAGCTTAAGCATATTCTTTACAGTACTACTTTTACAATTTCTATATTGTTTCTTTTGCAATTCTATTTTCTATTCTAGCACTTAATTAATTTTTCGCACAATAGTTTCTACACCGGAAACTATTGTGTACCTTTTACCGGATCTAACCTTACGTTAGAATCTAGTTTTTTATTCCTTCGCTTTTATTTTCCTGCCTGATTGAAGAATTCAAGAACAGATCCAACCGACCTGTGGTGGAGTGTTCAAGACTGCTATTTAATTTCTCAGGTTCTTTAATTATTGTTTGAATTTATATATGCTTTGTTTTATTGTTTATTTATATTATTTGCTTGAGATGAGTCTGTTTATGCATGCTGATTTTTTAGATCTGTTTAGTATGTCTGGCTAAATTATTTAGGTATCGGTATGTAAAGTAAGCGGAATGAAGGAATCAAAACTAAGTTGGTTTAATTAAGTTTAAAATTAAAATCACTCTTTTTACGGGCTCAATTTACAGGTTTAATAACAAAGTTTTTGTACGAAAGTAAAAGACATAAAGAAGTTAAAATCAATAGAGCGAGAGTTTGAGGTTTTGACTGGACAGTGTAAATTGGACATTCATTCTAGATCAGGGCGAGAGCAATTTTTAGAGTTAATTAAATTCTAACCTTTTTCAAAAAGTATTTTTAAAGATTGAATGTGAGGATGAGAGTTAAGCATTTGAATTTAATTATATAACCTAAGTCAACAGAGCGAGAGTTTGAGATAAGGGTGTTTAAACGATTAGTGTTTTCTTAAAAAGAGTTTCTACGGATTCTATTGTTTTCAAAAAGTGGTTTTTGACTTAACTATAAGTGACAGCTACGTTAATATAAAATCATAGTTTATTCAACAGAGCGAGAGTTTGAGATAAAACTTTTAATCAATAGCGTCAACTGAAAAGATTTATTTTAAAACCAAGAAACCAATAAAGAATTGATTCCCTAATTACGACGAATTACATACCGATATCCGCTTATTAGATATTTAATCTAGATTTTATTTTAGTTTTAGCTTTTCCCCCAAACAATCAAAGTATTACCTGCCTTAGCTTTACGAAGTAACCTTAGATAACGGTATATCGATTCATAAGTCCCTGTGGGATCGATATCTTTTAAAACTACGCGATAGAACTGTGCACTTGCAGTTTGTACCCCAAATTCGACTCATAAAGTCGCGATCAAGTTTTTGGCGCCGTTGCCGGGGACTTTTATTTTGTCGATATCGTAACTCTTGTGTTACGCTGTAGAGACTACGGCTTTTTTTTCTCTTTTCTTTCTTTCGTTGATTTGTATGCCACGCAGTCGCTCACAACGCGAGCCGTTCTACTTACAAATCAACGATATCGAACTATATCTCCGAGTCTTACGACGAATTCGGGAATATCGTGCTGCAAACAATCTACCTCCTGTAGAACTTCCCGATTTCAAAAATATTTTCCCTTCGATACCCGAGATGGCAGAACCAGCTCGTGCTCTTAGAGATTACGCCGCTCCATCGCATGATGAACCGCATTCAAGTATTGCTCCACCCGCAATCGAAGCAAACAACTTTGAACTCAAACCTTCACTGTTGCAGGTAGTGCAACAGAACCAATTCTCTGGAAATCCTACCGAGGATCCTAACCTTCATTTATCCGTATTTGTCCAATACGCTGATACTGTTAAAGCTAATGGTGTCACTTCAGAGGCAATTCGACTTCGTCTTTTTCCTTTCTCACTAAGAGATGGCGCTAGAAGATGGCTTCAATCTCTTCCTTCCAACTCAGTCACCACATGGAACGAGTTGAAGAAAGTTTTTCTTGCTCGATATTTTCCGCCAAGCAAAACAGCTATGTTAAGAGCCCAAATAAATGGATTTAAACAGAAAGATAACGAGTCTCTTTTCGAAGCATGGGAAAGATACAAAGACATGATGAGACTTTGTCCACACCATGGTTTAGAAGACTGGTTAGTAATTCATACCTTCTATAATGGTCTCCTGTACAACACGAGGTTAACAATAGATACCGCCGCAGGTGGTGCACTAATGAACAAACCTTATGCTGATGCCTACCAACTTATCGAAAGCATGGCTCAAAACCACTATCAGTGGGGAAGCGAACGAACAATGGTGGAAAAACCTCAAACGAAAACTGGCATGTACGAGATAAGTAACCTTGATCATGTTAATGCAAAAGTGGATGCTCTGGTCCAGAAAATTGAAAGTTTAAATGTATCACCTCCAGCCACCGTAGTTGCCATAACTCAGAATTGCGAAGTCTGTGGAATCCAAGGTCACACTCCTGCAGATTGTCAACTCCTAACAGGAATCCAAGCGGAGCAAGTAAACTATGCTCAAGGAAGCCCTTACTCGCACACCTATAACTCAAATTGGAAGAATCATCCAAATTTTTCATATAAGAGTAATAATGCTTTATACGCACCTGGACAATCTCCAAATCAAGCCCCAGCTATACCTCCGGGATATCAGAAGCCGATTCCATCTACATCTAACAATAACACCCCTAGGAAATCCAACTTGGAAATCATGATGGAAAACTTTATAGCTTCTCAACAGCAAACCAATAAATATTTCTTAAACCAGAATGTACACACTGGCGAACAAATTAAACAACTAGCAAGTAAAGTAGATGCCCTGGCTACTCATAACAGAATGCTGGAAACGCAAATATCACAAGTAGCTCAACAACAAGCGCCTACTGCTGCCCCAACTGGTACATTTCCTGGCCAACCCCAACCTAACCCAAGAAGCCACGCTCATGCAATTATACTGAGAAGTGGAACGGAAGTGGAAGGACCGTCTGACCCAAGGATAGAAAACCAAAACTCTAAAAAGTCAACTGAGGAAGAAAGTGAACCTAAGGAAATAGAAGAGAGTAATAAGGAAACCGTAGAAAAGAAGGAACCTTATGTACCTCCACCACCTTATAAACCACCTATCCCTTACCCTCAAAGGCTTATTAAAACCAAAGATGCGGGCCAATTCAAAAAATTTGTTGATCTACTAAAACAATTAAACGTCACAATTCCGTTTACAGAAGCTATTACGCAGATGCCCTCATATGCCAAGTTTTTAAAAGAAATTCTTTCTAATAAAAGGAAACTTGAAGATAGCGAAACCGTTACACTCACCGCTGAATGCAGCGCTATAATCCAGAATATGCCCCCTAAACTTAAAGACCCAGGTAGTTTCTCTATACCCTGTCACATAGGAAAATTTGTCATTGACAAAGCCTTATGCGATTTAGGAGCCGGTATTAGTCTTATGCCTTTATCCATATGCAAGAGACTTGAAATGGGAGAATTAAGACCAACTAAAATGTCTGTGCAACTAGCAGATTGTTCCGTCAAATATCCTGTAGGAATTCTTGAAAATATTCCAGTGCGCATAGGTCAATTCTACATTCCAACTGATTTTATAATTATGGATATTAGAGAAGATGAAGTTACACCCATTATACTGGGAAGACCGTTCTTAGCAACTGCCGGTGCAATCATAGATGTCAAACGAGGACGACTCACTTTCGAAGTAGGAGAAGAGAAAATTGAGTTCATTCTTTCCCAATTTTTGAAAGCACCTTCAATAGAAGATACATGTTACTTCATGGATATCATCGATGAATGCATAAAAGAAACGGAGTTAGAAAAAGACAAATCATCTAACTATCTTGTAGAAGACAAACTTAACCAATGTTTAGCAATAACACCGGACCCTACGCAATGCCTTAAGAAACCAACCTTAGACCTGAAAACACTTCCCAAGAATCTGAGATATGAATTCCTAGACTTAGAGCTTGAACGACCAATGATAGTTAATGCTGACCTAGGAAGACTCGAAACAGAAAAACTCTTGCATATCTTAAGAAAATATCCAACTGCACTAGGTTACAACATCACCGATCTTAAAGGAATAAGTCCCTCTATTTGTATGCACCGCATCATGTTAGAAGAAGATTGTAAAACTTCTAGGGAACATCAGAGGAGACTAAACCCGATCCTGAGTGAGGTAGTGAAGAAGGAAATAACCAAGTTATTAGAGGCAGGTATCATATATCCTATATCTGATAGCAAATGGGTTAGTCCTGTACACGTAGTACCAAAGAAAGGAGGTGTAACAGTCATTGAAAATGAAAAAGGAGAAACTATAACCAAACGAATCGAATCGGGATGGAGAATGTGCATTGACTATAGGAAACTAAACAAAGCAACCCGAAAAGATCATTTCCCTTTACCATTCATTGACCAGATGTTAGAACGATTAGCAAAACATCCTCATTTCTGCTATCTAGACGGTTACTCAGGTTTCTTTCAAATACCAATTCACCCTGATGACCAAGAAAATACAACGTTCACGTGCCCTTTTGGTACCTTCGCTTATAGACGAATGCCGTTTGGCTTGTGTAATGCTCCTGCAACTTTCCAAAGGTGCATGATGGCAATATTCGCCGATTTTCTAGAAAAAATCATGGAAGTATTTATGGATGACTTTTCCGTATGCGGACAAAGCTTTGAAGAATGCCTTGAAAACCTAGAGAGAGTTCTAGAGCGATGTGTAAAAGTAAACCTAGTACTTAATTGGGAAAAATGCCACTTTATGGTACAAGAAGGAATTGTTTTAGGACACATCATCTCAAACAGAGGAATTGAAGTAGATAAAGCCAAAATAGAGGTAATCAAAAACCTTTAACCCCCGAAAACTGTGAGAGAAGTACGAAGCTTCTTAGGACATGCCGGTTTTTACCGATGATTCATTAAAGACTTCTCTAAAATAACTAAACCTTTAACCGGGTTATTAATGAAGGATGCTGAATTCATATTCGACAATAAATGTTTAGAAGCATTCCAAACGCTTAAACAAGCACTGATCTCCGCGCCCATAATGCAGACACCAGATTGGAATGAACCATTCGAAATAATGTGTGATGCCAGTGATTACGTTGTAGGTGCTGTTTTAGGACAACAAAATGATAAAAAGCTTCATGTTATATATTATGCAAGTAGAACTCTAGATGAAGCACAAATGAATTACGCCACAACCGAGAAAGAACTTCTAGCAGTAGTGTTTGCGCTAGATAAATGTCGTTCTTACTTGGTCGGAGCCAAAATAATCATCTACACTGACCACGCTGCTATCAAATACCTCTTAACTAAAAAGGATGCTAAACCTAGACTCCTAAGGTGGATCCTGTTGCTACAAGAGTTCGATTTGGAAATCAAAGACAAGAAAGGAACTGAAAACGTAGTAGCAGATCACCTCTCTAGACTTGAGAACCTTGAACCGGAAAGAACATCAATTAACGATGATTTCTCGTACGATAAGCTTATAGCTACTTTAGAAGAAAATAACACTGATAAACAGGTAGAAACCACCTTAGTTATATCTGTTACACTGTGGTACGCTGACCTCGTCAATTATTTAGCTGCCGGAATAGTTCCACCTACCTTATCCTACCAACAGAAGAAATGATTCTTCTATGACATAAAACATTATTACTGGGATGACCCCTTACTTTTTAAAAGAGGCCCCGATGGTATTTTCCGTCGGTGTATACCCGAAGAAGAGGTAGAAAATATAATCCAACACTGTCACTCCGCTCCTTATGGTGGACACGCAAGTACATCTAAGGCCTGCTCTAAAATCCTACAAGCCGGTTTTTATTGGCCAAGTATATGGAAGGATGTACATGCAACTATTAAGAGATGTGATAGATGTCAACGCACAGGAAACATATCTAGACGTGACGAGATACCACAAAAGGGCGTTTTGGAAGTAGAGATTTTCGACGTGTGGGGAATAGACTTCATAGGACCTTTTCCATCCTCTTTCGGTAACAAATACATACTCGTGGCAGTTGACTACGTATCAAAATGGATTGAAGCTATAGCTTCTCCAACAAACGACACACGAGTAGTAACTAGACTCTTTAAGAATATAATATTTCCAAGGTTTGGTGTCCCAAGAATAGTAGTCAGTGATGGTGGATCGCATTTCATATCCAAGGTACTCGAAAAACTACTGCTTAAGTATGGCGTAAGACATAGAGTAGCGACACCTTACCACCCTCAAACTAGTGGGCAAGTGGAAGTGTCTAACAGAGAAATCAAACAGATACTAGAGAAAACAGTCGCCACTTCAAGGAAAGACTGGTCATTGAAATTACTAGAAGCTTTATAGGCTTACCGAACTGCTTACAAAACTCCCATAGGGACAACCCCATTTAAGCTCATTTATGGAAAATCCTGTCACCTCCCGGTAGAATTAGAACATAAAGCCTATTGGGCTATTAAAAATCTAAATTTAAACTATAAAGCCGCCGGTGAAAGCAGAATCCTTGATATAAGCGAATTAGAGGAACTCAGAAGAGACGCTTACGAAAATGCCAGAATCTACAAAGAAAGAACAAAACAATGGCATGACAAGCGCATATCAAGGAAAATCTTCAAACAAGGCGATACCGTCCTTTTATTTAACTCCAGGCTAAAGTTATTCCCGGGAAAACTACGATCTAGATGGTCAGGTCCTTTTCAAATCACCAATGTTTTTCCCAGTGGAGCAGTAGAAATTAAAGGCAAATCTATAGAACCATTTACCGTAAACGGGCAACGTCTAAAACATTATCACTATGCAGAAAACAATGAAGATTCGCAAGTCTTGCACTTAGACGAAATGCCTCCAGAAATTATAGATTATAATTGATTGTTTTTATGTCGAGCTTGCGACATTAAACAAAGCGCTTAGTGGGAGACGACCCACAAATATTTTATCATTTTCTTCTATTATCATTTTTTATTTTTCTATTTCTTCCTTAATTATTCTTTTAATTTTTGTTTAGTATTCATTCTTAATTTATTTTAATCTATTAAAAACTTTTCACTTCTTCTTTCGGCATTTGGCCAAATCCTGACTAAAACTCTTGTTTTTCTTTTCTCTAGCTAACACTAACCTGATGGGACATATTGATCGTATGGGTATCAAATTTAGAGGAACAGCTCAGAAACAAAAGTTTGAGGAACTAGCCACAAGAGAGATGCTACCTAGTCTGTATGTTGATGACTGGGCAATGACTGCCCTTGGACTAAGACAAAGTGTCCTGTATTTGCTGAATCAGATAGGGTGGGAAACCGCTCCTATCCGTAGACAATTTGTCACTTACCGGAGACTGACTCTAGAATTCCTTAGTTATTTGATCTATCTACCCAGCCATGGAAAAGGAATAAGCAGAGGTTTTATCCAGTTCAGAATGTTTAACATGGAGTACCAATTTAATATTCAAGATTTTACCAACCTTTTAGGTTTCCCTACATCCTTTGACACATTCACAGTGAGCCAAGAAGAACTTTTTGAATATAGAGAACTTGAACACTTTTGGGGTAACTTGACTGGAAATGACGATCCCGAGGAACATGAGTTTCTCTCTGGAAACATACATAACCCGGCCTTCCGTTATTTCCATAAGATCCTGACCCACACCTTATTTGGGAAGAAGCCAAACAGTACCACAGTTTCACGTGATGAACTCTTCATCATATTTTGTGCTTCCCAGAACCGTCCAGTAAACGGTGCCACTTTTATGTTAGCAAATTTGGACCACCTTATCCAAGATAAGAGAGCACCAATTCGAATAGGCGGTTTGATAACTATGATAGGTAATGCTATTGGATTACGTCAGCCTATGCTTGACTTAAGCCCTTTTTGTGGCATTACTACTATGAGTATACCCTTCCTATTCAACACTATGTTTATAGCAAACCTAGGATCTTATGAGTTTGAGCTTATAATTGATAACCAAGTTCTTTGCCTATTCACCATGCCCGATCCTAGGACTAGTGTTCATAACCGCAGTAACTGGCTCTACAATCTGAACGAAACCCCCTCTCCTGCTAGATCCACTGAATCCATCCAGGACTATGAGATCTGTGATGACCTGATTCCTTATGCCGAATCTGACCCTCAGACACCCTCTGGCTATTATGATATTGATCCTCCTCCTCAACCTGTTCAGACCGAAGAATCGGCAATACCCGACCTTAGACATCATATGCCCGGAACTGATTATAACACTGCCATTGAAGCTTTGATGTCAGAACAAGAAGCCCTCAGAGAAGAGTTCGCTAACATGAGACACGAAGTTCAAGGATACATGAACAGTATGACAAACCAGTTTCACGAGTTACTATACCGTGTTAACTCCTTTGCTCCTCCGGCCAGAGATCGTGCAGATGGATAGAATTTATTTTTCTTAGTTATCTAGTTTTAGTTAGTTTTATTATTTAATGTTATTCATGTTCGTATTTGTTTCTCTTTCGCAATTTTTGTTTTTTCTTCCAATGTTACATTATGATTATTTTATTGAAGCTATTTATTTATTTTATTATGTAATATCTATTATGCTCTCTACTGTTGCTGCCTACATAAATTATTAAGAACATAATACATTTATGCACTATTAAACAAAGTAGAATAGCATGCAGGAAAATTAAATAGCAAAATAAAATAATCTGAAGCAAAACAAAATAAATAATAAATTACCAAAGTTATTCTGAAGAACGCTAGCTGAAGCCATGCCAAAAAGACTGTGTGACGAGCGTCACACAATCTATGACGGACGGCACGCCAAGTACTTGTTACGAGCGTCACACAACCTGTGACGAACGTAACACCTCCAGACTAGGTGAACGTTACAGTGCCGTTGGAGACGAACGTTACACCCTTTCAACTTTTTACCTTCCCTATTTATTCCCATTTAACTAACATTTATTCACTTTTCAACCACCTCTTTTCCAACTTCCAAATTCTTTTCCTATAAATACCCACCAAACCTTCCTTCATCCACCACAAACCACTCTCTAATATCAAATACATTTCTTTTCTTTATTACTCCTTTAAATTCATTCATCAGTATGGCGGGAAATCAGAATTTCGGAAATATCATCTTCCGATCCGAAGATGAAAACTATCAAAGGGAGCAATTCGAGCGCTTTCAACAGCGAGGCATCGTCTCTACCAGGTATCCTGATTCAACTTGTTTACAACAATTAGGATTACTTCAAGGTATCGAGTGGATGCTCCGCCTTGCCGATCTAACCTTTCTATGCACGCATAATCAACCCACCTACCCATCCCTAACCTTAGAATTCTTAAGTTCATACGCGTACAACACTCCCGCCGGTGAGGAGGAATTCTTAACCGGTACCGCAACCTTCCGTATGTTCAACACCGAGTACTCCTTAACCCAAAACCAATTGAGTACCATGCTACAATTCCCCACAGAAGGTCAAGTCTACCCCAGAATCCCTCCAAACCTAAACTGGAGCACAGTTGCTGCTTTCGACCTCTTTAGGAAAATATCTGGTGTAGATGCCAATAACTGGGAAGAGCTCCTTGTTTCCCATATACATAACCCAACTATCCGGTACTTTATCCGCATCCTACAAAACACCGTTTTTGGAAGACCGAACAACAGCAAGGTCAACGCAAAGGAACTCTTCTTCCTCGAATGCGTCTTCGAACCGCAGGCTAAGGTAAACGCCGCCTCCTTCCTATTTCATCATATCCGCACCTTATGTGCTAGAGGCCGTCAACCTTTTGTAATTGGTGGATTAATCACCACCATAGCACTTGGCTTAAACCTAGGGGACCGACTCCAAACTTTAGAATCTTTACCTCCCCTATTTATGGATGTAGGCTATTGTCGGTCCAGCCGCCTAATAAAGAACCGAGTAGGCGGAAAATATTACCTTATGGTGAATAACCAGGCCGTCCCAAGCGTTGTTCTCCCCAACATTTCCCTAACAGATGTCACCAATCCCAACCGCCACCTCTATGATCTGAATGCTCCCGAAGCTACCGAGCCTTCACATACAAACCCGTCTGCAGACGAGTTCGAAGAAATGGAGCAAGGTGATCATGCTCCTGCACAACAATCAGTCCCGCTCAACCCTTCCGATACTGCAGTTGGCCCATCCTCCCGACGTCGTCGACGAAGAAGGCCTGCAACCAACGACGACATCATGGATGCTATTGATGGTATGCAAGCACAGAATCTCGAAATGATGCACATGATGCACCAAATGCAACAACAGCAGGAAGAGAGGAATGCCATAACCGATCAGCGATTCACTGAGCTGTTTAGCAGGTTCGACAACTTAGACTTACGTCAGCGATCACCAGGCCCAAGAACAAGAGGCGGAAGGCAGCATTAACTTTAGTTTTCTTTTTCCTTTCTTTTTTTGTATTTCATTTTTTTTCCTTCAAACATTGAGGATAATGTTTTATTCAAGTATGGGGGGGAAAACCATGTTCTTTCTATCCTCCTTTTTCCTTTTCAAGTATGTATCTTTCTTTTCATTGTTATTTCCCTTATAAATATATATATATATATATATATATTATATATATATATATATATATATATATATATATATATATAATAACATTATATTTCTTATAATATAGATTTATTTTAAGTTAAGTACCAAATGTGAAAACTTTCTATTATCTATTCCCCTCAATTTTCATGAGCCATAACAAAAATTCATCACACTCAATAAGTATAAAGGTCGCTTATTTTATAAAACTTGAGTGAAATAAAAACAAAAATTATTACCATAACAACGCTCTAAGAACCTCAACATGTCAGATCAGGATAAGTACCTATTATACCAATCCCTTGAACTTTTAGTTTTATAGTAACCCCGAGTAGTTTATACGAGAAGTCAGCACCATCTCAATAGCAAACTACGTGGAGAACCGATGAATATAAGTGAATGATTCCCATAGTAACAAAAAAAAATTATATATATCAGGAAATGCACTAATTAAGTTAGGTGATCCTTACCAGATCATTTAATCTAAAGGTTGCAGATCATACAAAAGCATAAAGATCCATTATGAGTTGGTTCAGCAGGTAACTGGTACTGAACTTGGTAGGGCGGACTACGGTCCGATCCCCCGCAATTTGCAATGGACTGAATAACGAAGTTATCCGACTTATGTACCAGAACTTCTAGCAAAAAAAAGGGATCAGAATCACTAACCGGTTACTCCACTATGTGCGCGATAAGATAAAGGGCTTAATGTGATTTCGCTAGAATGAAAACGGGTGAAATAAGAGTAAAGGAACTAGGATAGCTATAATGGCATTACTCGAACTGGTTTGCATAAGGTGAGGTTATCTGAGGTTGTGACGGTGGTTGTTGATGTCAAGATTAAAACCAAGTTACTTCTAAACAAGTTTTACAGGCAACCTAGTACGAAGTGATGTGTGTTTTGAAATTTCATCTGGCTAAAATTTTTAAAACAAGTTCTATACTGTATTTTGCTTGAGGACAAGCAAAGATCTAAGTATGGGGGAGTTTGATAACATGAAATTATATCACATTTTAGGACTTAATTCAATTAAATAATATTATTATTTGCTTCAATTTATTTCATTTTACTCGATATTACTCGGTATTTCCTTTCTATTTATCTCAGGTAGTTTATTTGAAGCACAAGTAAAAAAGGGAAGAAAAGGAGGTGCAGAAAGAAGTTTTTGGAAACAAATATCAAAAGCCAAAGCCCAGCCCAAAAAAGCACAGGCGATGTGCCTGTGACGAGCGTCACAAGGGCTGTGACGAGCGTCACGCCTTGCACACTCCTGTGACGAGCGTCACACACGGTGTGACGGACGTCACACACGGTGTGACGGACGTCACACCATTCCCCTATATTTTTGCCTTCAGAGACGTTGAGTCCTATTTGCACGCCAAATCCTTCGTTACGTGAAGACCCCTTGACGCGGACTACTTTTGGAACCGTTACAGAAAGCACCAGTATAAATATCAGCTTTGCAAACCCTTCCACGGTTCCACGCTTCCAGACTTTTTCCAGTTTTCGCTTTTTCGCATTTTTCTTTTTCCAGCAGCTTAAGCATATTCTTTACAGTACTACTTTTACAATTTCTATATTGTTTCTTTTGCAATTCTATTTTCTTTTCTAGCACTTAATTAATTTTTCGCACAATAGTTTCTACACCGAAAACTATTGTGTACCTTTTACCGGATCTAACCTTATGTTAGAATCTAGTTTTTTATTCCTTCGCTTTTATTTTCCTGCCTGATTGAAGAATTCAAGAACAGATCCAACCGACCTGTGGTGGAGTGTTCAAGACTGCTATTTAATTTCTCAGGTTCTTTAATTATTGTTTGAATTTATATATGCTTTGTTTTATTGTTTATTTATATTATTTGCTTGAGATGAGTGTGTTTATGCATGCTGATTTTTTAGATCTGTTTAGTATGTCTGGCTAAATTATTTAGGTATCGGTATGTAAAGTAAGCGGAATGAAGGAATCAAAACTAAGTTGGTTTAATTAAGTTTAAAATTAAAATCACTCTTTTTATGGTCTCAATTTACAGGTTTAATAACAAAGTTTTTGTACGAAAGTAAAAGACATAAAGAAGTTAAAATCAATAGAGCGAGAGTTTGAGGTTTTGACTGGACAGTGTAAATTGGACATTGATTCTAGATCAGGGCGAGAGCAATTTTTAGAGTTAATTAAATTCTAACCTTTTTCAAAAAGTATTTTTAAAGATTGAATGTGAGGACGAGAGTTAAGCATTTGAATTTAATTATATAACCTAAGTCAACAGAGCGAGAGTTTGAGATAAGGGTGTTTAAACGATTAGTGTTTTCTTAAAAAGAGTTTCTACGGATTCTATTGTTTTCAAAAAGTGGTTTTTGACTTAACTATAAGTGACAGCTACGTTAATATAAAATCATAGTTTATTCAACAGAGCGAGAGTTTGAGATAAAACTTTTAATCAATAGCGTCAACTGAAAAGATTTATTTTAAAACCAAGAAACCAATAAAGAATTGATTCCCTAATTACGACGAATTACATACCGATATCCGTTTATTAGATATTTAATCTAGATTTTATTTTAGTTTTAGCTTTTCCCCCAAACAATCAAAGTATTACCTGCCTTAGCTTTACGAAGTAACCTTAGATAACGGTATATCGATTCATAAGTCCCTGTGGGATCGATATCTTTTAAAACTACGCGATAGAACTGTGCACTTGCAGTTTGTACCCCAAATTCGACTCATAAAGTCGCGATCAAGCCTATTTGAGAATCCTCAATCATTTATTCACCAAGATTGGAAGTTGGGCCTTGAAAAGTTGACCAGTCAAGTCATCTGACTAAACTGAGGATCACTGAGATATAACTTTTGATGTGTTTGTCAAACGAAGATGATCCCAAGAGAAACAATGTTTCTAAGAACCATATGAACAACTTTCATGATCATCAAAAATCCATTTTAAACTTTTAAGGTCATCATTCATTTCAAAACATTATAGGTCATTTTGACTGAAACCCTAATTTTGGGTCAACTTACCAAGGGCATAACCTACTTAATTTTTATATTTTTAAGGTGAGACCAAATTCATTGGAAATCTTGAGATGTCTACTTAAAGTGTTATGTTGGACAAAATTTCATAATCCTAAAATAAATACATGTGATAATACAAAACATTATAGGTCATCTTGGACCTAATTCATTGAATTTGAAAAAGTACCCAACTTCAAATGCCCATAACTTTATGATATAAAATCCAAATGATGTAAACTTTGAGTCTAAATTTATCATCTTGAAAATATATACAAATTTTATGTGGAAGGGTTTTTCATTTGAAGCATGCATCATGAAAATAGAGGGGTTTGTTAAGCTTGCTTTTGGTGAAATTTTTCAAAGTGTTTTGAATATGTTTTGTACTTGGATTTTCCCAGCCAGTTTTCATCAATTTTCACATGCCAAATGAATTTTTTCCCAACATGACTTCTGCTCCTTATTTCAAGGTCTTTCCAACCATTACTCACATTACTCATTTGGATCTACCATTTGGGAGTTTCAAATTCATTTCCATTTATATGCATTTTGGTATTTCATGATGAAACTTGAAAATGCAAGCTAGTTCCCTCCAAAGTGCATGACCAAATGCTCTTCATGTGAGCTCAGCAAACTTCTGCAATCATCATTGGGCCTTCAACACGCATACACAGGCCCATACATCCAATTTTCAATTTGCCATGCACATGAAAGAAGCGTGTGATCTGATACCTTCAGCTATAAATAACCACTTCAGGAGCTTCATTCAACAACCTTTTGGAGATCTGAATTGCTGCAGCATTGAAACCATAGCCATACCAAAGGAATTGTTCAAAATTGTTCTCACTTTCGAGCTTGAAAATCAGCAACATTAGCTGAGCTTTAAAGCCTAATTCCTTAGCCTTTCACTTCCACTACATCCATAGATCAAAGAGGAGCAAGGAACTTGGAGGATTCGTGGCCAGAAGTTATTTAATTCAGAGGTATACATTCAAACTTTTTGGATCTAGAACTCTTAATTCAATGTAGCAATCTTGTGTTTGTGTGGTTTTCTGAAGTCCTCACACTTGAGGCAAGCCATTAGTGCTTTCAATTCATCATTTCATGAGCTTACAGTTTGAACACTATGATCTTCCTCTTCATGTTTCTCTCAATATAGGAAGAGTAAGGAAGATCCAATGGTACAGTGATGATCTCCATCACACGAGCTTCATTTCCATGTCCTTGTTTTCCATTTTCATTAAAACTTTTTTCTCTGCAACTGGTGGCTGGAATTGGTTGTCTGGCTGGAGAAGATGGTGGTTTCCACCACCATCACCACGTGTGCGCTCTTGTAGCCATTGGATCTAGTTGCCACGTTTTAATCTTGTTCATTCATTTAGAATACTTCATTTCATGCCTTATGTAGCGCGTTTGACTTGGATGTACCATGCGCCATCAGATCTGAACCATCCATAAGCGCCACGTCAATTAATGAGCTCCATCACGTGGCTGTGGTTTTTTTCCATTTATTCCATTTTCTTTTATTTTCAGTTAATTCATTTGATTTTCAAAAATTCATTAAAAATTCATTTGAAGTCATAAAAATATGAGACCAACTCCAAAAAATTTCTTGAAAAATCTAGTTTCATATTTTGATTTTTAATTATTTTTGTGACTTCATTTGATATTTTTCATGGATTATTTGATTTTTTATAGTTTTAATTCATTTTAAAATAGTTTCTGACTTTTGAAAAATCCAAAAAAAAAATTCATAGCATTTATGGATCATGATAAGTCAATCAAAAATGGTCTCATCAATTTCTTATTTGATTTGAGATTATTTGAGATTTTAATTCATATTATGCTATTTTTTAAATTGTTTTTAATTGATTTTAAATACTTTCTGGTTTCAAAAACTTGTAAGAAAATTAGCCAAAGCTTGTTTGACCATGTTGAACCTATGAGAATTTAATTGGACTTTTTGAATTTGATTTGAACTGAATTTGAGGTTTGACCTTATTTGTTTATTTTTATTTGCATTTTATTTTAATTCAAAAAATACCAAAGAAAAATGGTTGGCTCTTTCACTTGTTATCTTCATTTCTCTTCTGTTTGGTGTTGATTGATGATGATTTGATTCACATTTGATCAATTGGATTGGATGGTTGTCTTCTTTTCCCTTCCCTTTCATCTTTATCCCTTTCTTTCCATCAATGGCCAATGAATTAAAGTCTTGAAGTTGGTCTTGACAAATGAGAAGTTTAACCTTCTTTGATCCAAACCAAACTTAACTTGATCCATGATCAAGTAAGTTGTTTTGTGTCCAAGATAGGTTGCTTCTTGGTCAAACAAATAACTAAAAGTCAATACAAGGCCCTTCCCCTTTTGTTTGGCATGGAAAGTTTATGGAGCTTGGCTTACTAGTTATGATCTCTAACTTGTGTTCTTTGCCTATATTTTTATTGACCGGCCTCAGATAGGTGTGACTACTACATTAGTCCACTTACGATTGCTTAACATAGCGCCGCATTGTCTTATGACAAACTAACATAACCTTACTAACCACTAACTTTAATTTGAGCATTTAATTTCTTGCCATTTACTTTTAATGTCATTTATTTCTTGCTCATTATTCATATTGATTTTCACTTTGCTCACTTGAGCACATATTTTATGTTTATGTCATTTTTCTTTTACTCATTTGAGCCCATTATTGTATATAAATATATTGTTATCTTGTGTTTGCTTTGTGTTTGTTTTGTGTGAACCAAATGCAAAAGGAGAAAGAACTTCGAATTAGGACTTACCTATGCTTAAAGGAGTTCAAGAGCAACTAGGCCTCATGCCTTTAGAATGCAAAAAATTTTGAAGAGCAACTAGGCCTCATGCCTTTAGAATGCTAAAATTCAAAATTTGATCTCAATGGACTTCTCCTCCAAACTTATTCTTTGTCCATTCCCCTTATTGTGTTGTGAACTTTTTTGATGTTTGCTTTTGTGTGATAGGAATCCAACTTTGAGATTGTGAAAAGAGGACCATTGTCATGAGTAGCCAAGTTAAGATCTAAGCCAAATGGAGATCCTAGGAGCTTGAAGTAAAATTATTTATTGCTTGTTTGTATGCTAAGTCCAAAGGAAAGGAGCATCTTGAGTCATCTCTATGACTCCAAGAAAAGTAACTCCAAGGGTTTATCTTTCCTCTCTTATCTTTGTATGCTTTAGGACTAGCCCTTCTCTTCTTCTCCCCACTCCAACCAAGCCAAAAATCTTTTTCTTCAAACTTTGACTTTGTTTCAAATTAGAAACCTAGGCCTTAAGCCTTTGACTTTTCAAAACCATTTTCATAAATACTCATTGTGAATAAACTTTAATCCAACTTTGACTTCATTTTTGTAAATAACTTTAACTTGTAAATATAACTCATTTCAAGTTGTTTTGTGGTTCCAATGGCCACTTGTTAAAACTTTTCAAAAACATTAGTCATAGGTTTGAGTTATCATAGCGGTTGATGTAAATCTCACCTCATCCTTAGTGATTGGATTATAAGTCTTCCATGCTTATTATAGGATTAACCCCTCATTAGCATGTTGAAGCCTTCCTCACATGGTGGATTGTTGGTTTAGGTTGAGTTTTCTCCCTTTGATAACAAAAGACCTTAAGGCTTTTGACCAAATCAATTCATCAATCTTTAAGATTTTACCCCGAACTATGAGGTTTTGATCCTCCTTTGTGATGGTACTTAGGCAATGGGTTCATCCATTCAAACAACAAAATTTGTAAATATAATCTATTCTTTTCTCATCCCCCCAATTTTTTGTACAAATCTTTTCACAAATACCAACCTACAACACATATTTGCAATAAGGGTTCCCTTAGAGTATTGAGGATGTTTTGGATGCGTAAAACCTTCCCATTTCATAACCAACCCCTTACCTAGATCTCTGACATTTTATTAGTTTTTGATTTGAAAAACTTCTTACTTGGCTTTTGTTCACTTTTTAGCCTTTCCTTTGGACAAATAAAAGTGCGGCGGCGACTCGAATTGTATGTTGACTTTTTGTTTAGTCAATAAACCTAAAGGTAACGAAAACCCCGCTACACAAACGAACCTTCTTCTATCTTACCCCCTCAGTGGGCCTGCACCTCCAAAATACTCTCTTTATTTATTCATTTAATGCTTTTTAGGTTGATTTCTCATGATTAATTAACATAGAATTATAGGGTTATTTGATTTCTAATTAGGTTAATCAAAATTTTATTGTTAGGTGATTTGGAATCTTAGATTTAGAATGTAGGTTGATTTAGAAGTATTAGAGTCTAATTAGGAATAATTAGAAATTATGGAATTAGACTTCTAGAATTGATTAGAGTAACTAAGTTTTAGAACTTAATTGGACCAAGGAGGATTTAGAATTTTAGAATTAGATCTAGAATATTAGATGTAGATTAGAGGTTAATTAGGAATATTAGAATTAACCAAATTAAGATTTTAGAATATTAGAACATAAGGTTATAGTTAGAATTCTAGATAACTAGGTTTAGATTTTAAAATTGTTAGAATCATTAGATATTAAAAAATTATTAGGTTGTTAGAATTTTTTTAGATCTCTAATTAGATAACTAGAATTAAATTAGAATGGATTAGATTTAATTATTCTTAATTAGGATTTTTATGTTTAGAATTCAATAACCATAAAATTGTCAAATGACTATTTTGTCCTTAGTATAGAAATAGTCCAATACTTGCATGCTCCCATAGTTTAGGATTTGAGAAAATAATTTCAACAAACATTAACCCTTTAGATAGTTGTACACTCACCTTCAACTAATTTTTTCCCACCGATTAAGTTGATCAAAGTACGCTTTGATTGACTAAATTGTTTGATTATGCTCAATTCCCCAAGCTTAGTTAAGTGATCAAAAGACCCTTGATCACTTGGTAAAGAAAGTACTTGTGATCAAGATATGCTGGATACTGGATCTCCAACTTCAATCAAGATTCAAAGATCAAAATCAAGAGTTCAAGCTATGCAAATCAGTACAAGACATGACTACTATTCAAGCACTACAAAGATCAAAATTCAACACTTGTTAATCATGAGCCAAGTTGTGTAACATGAGTCTTAAGTAATAGAGAAGGAATGGGACTGGAGAATTCCTATCCCCATTCTGAATATCTTTGGGTGCGGGACGAATGACCCGTTTGCTCATCGTATTCACCTTTATTCATAGGCTTTAGCATAACTTGATTCAAGTTGATTGACAAGCCTCTTCATTCTTCAAAGACTACCCTTCATCATGGGAAGCTGCAACGAGTTTAAAATTCAACACTCATCGGTTATGATGCAAATGGCCTGTCATGAGTCTTAAGTAGTAGAGAAGGAATGTGATTGGAGAATCCTACTGATCAGTGCATTTTGATGCATGTTCTTCCATGTTTGTACTTAAGCATTTCTTCGGTTTACTTTGATTATTTTTATGTTTTAATGTGTTTTCATAATTTATTTTATTTTTGCACTTATTTAATTTTCGTATTTAATTTTCAGCATTAGCAGCTTTCGCGAGAAAAATCATATCTTGAGCTAGGAGTATCGGATTGAGACGTGCCACCAGTCGATGGAAAGATAAGAAAAAGATCTACAACTTTAGTTCAGAAGTCGAGAGCTGAATCAGACTGTAGCAGGGCCAGAAAATTCGTTGAAGTTGCAGCATTAATTTTATTTAAATTTTGGGTCATTAGTTTTGGGCTTGGGTGATGTTTTCGATTCAGTTGGGTTGTAAACCAAATTTCTTGTTTTGCATATACCTGGGAGCCGCATAATATTAGGGAGGGACTATTCATGAAAGACTTGAAAGCTTTGGCCAGAATTCTCATGAAGAACTAATCGATCCAAACAATTTGCTGTATTCGGGTTCCGATACCTTGAGATTTTAGTAATTCTTATTCAGGTTTTTTATTCCTTTCAATATTAATATATGTATTTTGTTTGCTTAATCCGATTTACATATGTTATATTGATTTAATCCGATTGATTGTGTGATCCTAACTATAGTCACGATTTCGTTTGCTTAATTCGTTATCGAGTCCGTTTAATTCATGTTTGCTTAATTCATGAAACTTAATCTCGTTTGCTTAATTCGGATAATAGGAACATACAACTTATACTATCAATTATGCTTGTCAGTTGATATTATAATCGAATAGGAATAGTTAATCTGCGGTTGGAATTACGATAGTCGATGATAGGCAAAGACCGAATCAGTAAATTGTTGTTACAGCTTATTTCAATAATCACTTATTTTAATCTATTTTTTTTAATTGAATCCTAAACCAACCAAAACCCCATCAATTGTTACTATCATTGGTTAATTCATTCAAGAATCCTTGTGAGAACGATAATCCGAGTCAATTTGTCGTTAAACTACATTTTTGAAAAAACTACTCGTTTTGATCCGCGTGCGACAGCGGATCAAATTGGCGCCGTTGTCGGGGATTCTTGATTATATTAATCGTTTTTATAGTCATAGGTGTTGTTTTTTTTGTTTGTTTTTTTAGCATTTTTTGCCTTAACTTTCTTGCGTTCGGGTCTTTTTGCGGTTTAGGAAAAAAATTCTATTTTTAAAAAAATCGTCTCAGATTATTTCGATTTTTTGTCGATTTATTAGGAAAAAATCAAGGACCAAAAGCCTCTATTTAGGGACTAAATAATGGACGACACCCTAAAATGTCGAAATTCCTTGTTTTTCTATTTTTAATTATTTTTTTACTGTTTTCATAGTGTCGAAAAAATCCAAAAAAAATCTCAAAATTTTTATTTCACGTCATTAGATTAAGTTTGGTGATTTTGTATTTTTCTGAATTTATTTTAATCGTTTTTCTTCTTTCTATTTGTTTTTGTCTATTTCGGACATAGTTGGTATTTCTGTGTTTTTTTATTACATGGATGATCAAAGAACATTAAGGTAGTTTGTTGTTCCTGATGTTAATTATAATGACTTTTGTATTGAATGTTATGATGTTTCGGTTCCTTTTGAATTGAAATCTGGTTTAATACACTTGTTTCCAAGGTTTAGTGGTCTTGCAGGTGAGGATCCGCATGAGCATCTGAAGGAATTTGAGGTTGTGTGCTCTGCACCTTTTGGACCTTCACTAGAAGATATTGTCAAACAAATGGCTGGAAATAATCTTCAGTTTCAACAACAAGTAGATTCTACTTTAAAGACTTTGCAAACACAGATTGGGCAGCTTGCCACTTTGGTGAATGTCATGCAGCAAGCTCAAGGATCAAACCAACAACCCTTGGAAGAACATTCTGTTTTTCAAATAGATTTGATTTCTGAAATTTTTGATGATACTTGTAGTGATTTGTTTGCATCTGATTTTCCATCATTGTCTGGTTTTGATGATGTTTATTCTTGTGATATTTGTACTGAAACTAAAATTTGCTCTGTTTGTGCTGAAATTGAGGCTGCCTTGCAAGTTGATATTCTTACTGCAGATGAGGTTGCAAATAAAGTTGTTCATGTAGATAAAGCTCTTGACATCCCGGCTGCCCCAAACACTCCTTCTATTGAGCAGCCATCTTCCCTCGAGCTGAAGCAACTTCCTGAAAATATGAAATATGTTTATTTAGAGATGAATGAAAAACTACCGGCTATAATTTCTTCTAACCTTGATTTCGATCAAGAAAATAAGCTTTTGCAGGTTTTAAGGAAGCATAAAAAGGCATTTGGTTGGACATTGGCTGACATTCCAAATCAGATCACCTTCACGTGTCCATTTGACACTTTTACTTTTAGAAGATTCTTTGATCCTGGAATAAAAGGCGAAGATACTAATAAAAATTTCAAGTTCAATGGACATTATCCAAAGCTATTCCATGACAGCCCCACTTTGGAAGAAGAAAATGTAGAATATATCTCTTTGGGAAAGGCTCCTTATGTGATCATCTATCCTCCTTGACTACTCGGGTGTGTTCTTTCCTCTCTCTTTTCTCTCTTATTTTATGTTTGTTTCTTTCATTGAGGATAATGCATATTTTAAGTGTGGGGGAGGGAATACTTTATTTTTTTTGTTTTTGTTCTTTGTTTTGTTTTGTTTTTGTTTTCTTTTAAAAAAAGAAAAAAAAATTGCATTTTTGTTGAAAGTTTTAAGCTATAGAATAATTTGAGGTTGGTTTGTAGAGACTTGGGAAAAGTTCACAAGATCGGTATCGTTTTAACACCTTAAATCTCCTGAATATGAAAATCATTTTGAATACTTGTTATGACATAGCCTTGAGTTCTCATTTTTCTTATAGCTCTTGAGTAGTTTATTTCAGCAGTCAGCATCATCTCACACACACTCTATGCAGAGAAGTCGATGAATATAAGTGAGTGCTCCGAAGAAAGAAAAAAAGAAAAACAAGGAATGTACCTTCTAAGTTTGGTGACCCTCACCCGGTCACTTAACCCAACGGATGTAGAACCTTCAAAAAAAATTGAAAATAAGACTAGTTGTCAGTTGGTTCAGCGGTTTCTGGTACTGAACTTGGTAGGGCAGATTACGGTCTGATCCCCCGCAACTACAACTGAATAAGCAAAGGGTTATGCCACGTAGGTACTAGAATCCCGTGTAAAAAGGATCAGAGCCACTAACCGGTCGCCTTGCTATGAGTGTGTGGAGATAACGGGCTTAATGTGATTGCGCCTGAATGAAAAAGAGCCAAAGAAGGATGAGTAAGTTAGGCTTTAATATAATAACATGATTCGAGTTGATTTGTGTATTCAGGAGGTTTATGTCTGCATAAATGTGGGTTAGTGTTCTTACAATGTCCTTAGTGTGCAAGATTAGTACCTATCGAAGCAAACTTAACCGAAGATGACTTGTAGCCTAGAATAAGTAACTGTTGATGTGTCTGTGTTTTGTTTTGTTTTTCATTTTGCTCGGAGTGCAAAAGTTCAAATGTGGGAGAATTTGATCAGTGCATTTTGATGCATGTTCTTTCATGTTTTTACTTAAGCATTTCTTCGATTTGCTTTGATTATTTTTATGTTTTAATGTGTTTTCATAATTTATTTTATTTTTGCACTTATTTAATTTTCAGCATTAGCAGCTTTCGTGAGAAAAATCATATCTTGAGCTAGGAGTATCGGATTGAGACGTGCCACCAGTCAATGGAAAGCTAAGAAAAAGATCTATAACTTTTGTTCAGAAGTCGAGAGCTGAATCAGATTGTAGCAGGGCCAGAAAATTCGTTGAAGTTGCAGCATTAGTTTTATTTAAATTTTGGGTCATTAGTTTTGGGCTTGAGTGATGTTTTCGATCCAGTTGGGTTGTAAACCAAATTCCTTGTTTGCCATATACCTGGGAGCCACATAACATTAGGGAGGGACTATTCACGAAAGACTTGAAAGCTTTGGCAAGAATTCTCATGAAGAACTAATCGATCCAAACAATTTGCTGTATTCGGGTTCCGATACCTTGAGATTTTAGTAATTCTTATTCAGGTTTTTTATTCCTTTCAATATTAATATATGTATTTTGTTTGCTTAATCTGATTTACATATGCTATATTGATTTAATCCAATTGATTGTGTGATCCTAACTATAATCACGATTTCGTTTGCTTAATTCGTTATCGAGTCCATTTAATTCATGTTTGCTTAATTCATGAAACTTAATCCCGTTTGCTTAATTCGGATAATAGGAACATACAACTTATACTATCAATTGCGCTTGTCAGTTGATATTATAATCGAATAGGAATAGTTAATCTGCGGTTGGAATTACGATAGTCGATGATAGGCAAAGATCGAATCAGTAAATTGTTGCTACAGCTTATTTCAATAATCACTTATTTTAATCTATTTTTTTTAATTGAATCCTAAACCAACCAAAACCCCATTAATCGTTACTATCATTGGTTAATTCATTCAAGAAACCTTGTGAGAACGATAATCCGAGTCAATTTGTCGTTAAACTACATTTTTGAATATCTTTTGATGCGGGACGAATGACCCAGTGCTCACTGTATTCGCCTCTATTCATAGACTTTAGTACAATTTGAATCGAATAATTGACAAGTCTTTCTACATAGATTAAAGCACAGACTGAAGACCAGACTTCAACCATTTAGGGTTTCACTTTCTATCCTTTTGTTCTCCTAGTAAAACTAAAACCATTTTTATGAGTAAACTCAAAAATAATTAACCCCACGATTAGAATTGTACGAAACGAGCCTTAAGCAATGGAGAAGGAATGGGACTGGAGAATTCCTACCCCCACTTTGAATGTCTTTGGGTGCGGGACGAATGACCCAGTTGCTCATTGTATTCACCTCCATACATAGACTTTAGTACGATTCGAATCATGACTCTCATTTCAGAATAAAATCAAACTCACCTCATCAAACTCAGTTTTTCCTTTGGGCTTCATTTTCAGTTTAAAACCTTTTCAGAAAGGGTGTGTTACTTCTATTCTACCGTGAATAACGCTTAAGCCTCCATGCGCGAGCAAGCAATGTTTAACTGTTAGAGTGTGATCTGAGTTCATCCATTCTACCGCAAACTGACAGATGCTTAAAGCTCCCATGCTCGAGCATACAAGCCAGTCAACAGTAGAACGCGAATGTTAATATTGTCCACTAAAAACAACTAACGTATCCATCCTAGTTCCATGAACTACGAAGCTCTTATTTCCTCATTGCACGAATGAGGATACATAGGCACGAGGGCCCAAATCCTTGGCGAGCACAATTATTTATTAATCCCCTGTTTCCCCTTTTCGTGAGTAATCTCCAGATAATAACACCTATTCTTACAAAGAACATTCAAAACGGTTCCCGTGGAGTACCAAGGATGTTATGGGTGTTAATACCTTACCCTTGCATAACCGATTGCCTTACCCATTTCTCTTTCCCCGGGGTTTTATCTATGTTTTCTCTTTCCTTCGAGAATCAATAAAGTTCGATGGTGACTCTGTTGTATCTTTGAGCGTGTGACACGCTCAGGTATAATTCATGTAGCTTCACCGCCTCCTCAGTAGTGTGTTGTGAGTTTGCCTTCTTCTACCTTGTTCGAAAACATTGGGGCCAATGTTTAGTTCAAGTGTGTGTGTGTGTGTATGGGGGAGGGGGGGTATTTTGATATTATTTTTCTATTTGTTATGTTTTTAATTTTTATTATTTTACCATTGTTACTATTTTGCTGCATGTATTTCAGGTTCTTGGTATTATTGTTGAATTAGGTGATGACCACTAGTGGGAGTGGATGAAATGATCACTCCACTTACCATTGCTTATTGTGAAGGATCTTCCCAGGAAGTCGATAATGTTGAATAAAAGATCAGACATAATGTTTAGAGCTCAACTAGCATAAGTTCCCTGTGCATTTCGAAGCAAGTAAAAAGTCACACCATGCTGAAGTACTGTAGATGTCGTCACGCTTTATCTAACATGGTGAGTGTATAAAAATCCAAACACATTGATCATCATAAGCAATATTCCGATATGTATTTATCACTCTAACTTTGTGTAGGTTCTCTAGGATTGTCATTACATATACACACACACTGAGGCACGTTGTTTGAATATAGCCCTTGAGCCTTTCTAGCCATCCCGTTAACTTTATCCTTTGTTAGCCCCATTTGAGCATGTACTCGTTATTTGTTTAACCACGTAAATATAACTCGCGGCCCAAACACTTCCTTACCCTATTCGGAGTCAATGTGATATTATTAAGTTGTGTTAAAATTCTAAGTTTGGGATAAACCCCATAAGTATCGAAAACCAAGGTGAGTGCGAGAAAAAAATAGAATAAGAAAAAATGATCATCGAAAAAAAAGAGAAAACGAAATGTACTCGATGGTTCGAAATAAGCACTCACCGAAGGAAGAGCGCTCGATTGAAAAGAAAAAAAAGAATATCAAAGAAAAAAACCGAGCGATTGAAAAAAGAAAAGAAGTAAAATGAACAAACACTGTGAAAAGAATGTTGACATTGGCTCTGAATCCATAACCATTTGTTTTCCTTTTTGTTTGTATTTACCACACCATAACCCAAGCCCCGTTACAACCTGAAAGACCTTAAAAAGTGTGTGTTGTGTGTAGTTAATATGAAAGGAGAAACTATTCAAACTTATGAGTTAGTATTGTATATTATGAATTATGAGTGAAAACACTTTAACCCTGAGAGACTTTGTGAGAGTGTGATATAAGTTGATTGGTGAAGAGGTACCTCGATGTGGAAGTGCGGCGGAAAACTCATAAGGAAGAGCAGGAACTATAAAAGGGAAAGTGAAGGCGTTGGTGAAAGATCTCATCAGTATCATGGTAAGAATGCAAAATTTTGGAAAGTGACACACTATTTCGTCTAGGATATTACTTAAGGACAAGCAATGAGCTATGTTTGGAGTTGTGATCGGTCACCATTTTCACTATGTTTTCGTTGCTTAGTCGACAAGAAACCAAGGATTTTGAGACACTGTGCATGCATTATGGTACCTTTAAAGTCAATTTTCATTTCAGTAAGTTATTTTAACATTTTTATTAATTGTCAATTATATTTTATGTTTTCGCGATTTTATGCGTGGGTTGTCTATGTTTTTGTCCTCCAGGTTTAGGTAGAAGATCTGAGGGATTCGATGCGAGACAATGAGAAGTTCCGGAAAGTAAGGAAAGGAAAATACTCAGCACAGGAGGTCTGACACGGCCACCCGTGTCACCTGACACGAGCCATGTCAGGCAGAAGGTAGATTCATTCAGGAAGGAACCAAAGATAGAAGCCTGACACAGCCGACCATGTCAGGTCAACTATAGGGTATGGTGAAGCGCCTTGGGCGTGTCAGGCTGGACAGAGAGCTGACACGGCCACCCGTGTCAGCCTAGGTGCAAGTTTTTCCCATTTTTGGGCCTTTCATCGGGCTTGAGCTGCAGGAACGTTTTGGAGATTTCCACATTTTGCCTAGGGATTTTTCACTATATTATGAGAGTTTCTACAAGAGAAAAGATCATCTTGGAAGGAGACGAACACAAAATTGTCAGACGAGCAGGGATTATAGAGATCAAGGAATTCGGAGAGCGGAAGGTTTTCATGAGCGGAAGAAATTGAAGATCCAAGTCATCCAATTACTTGTAATGTGTATTTTTTATCCTGAATTTGTTTTGAACTATATGAGTAGCTAAACCCCCCAATACTATGGGCGTGTCCCTAATTTAGAATTGTAATGACTATGAGTTTACGATTGCATTTATAATATTTTTTATGGTAATCTTTTGATGTGTTTAATGCTTTCTATTTCGGACCAATCGATATTGTTGTATGGTTATCAATTATGTTGGACCGCCACTGGTAAGGTTTTCATAAGATTAGTCTGCAGTAGATATCACCTAGGACTAGGGATACCCTGTATGAATCAGAGCATTCTTGATATAATAAAGCTTAACCTCACCCTAATTGCATATGGACATAGAAATTAGGGTAGAATAATTAAAGGTTTTCTCACTGAGGACTTGGGATAAAATACCCTTGAGAACTGGTAGTAATTGATATTTGTTGATGTAATAGTGACTCAAAGTTGTTACAGGGACAAATCATACAGCTTCCCTGGCATTGTTCCTCATACATTGCCAACCCTTATTTTTACAGTATTATTTTCTTTTACCTTTGTGTTTATATCTGAATCTAAAAACCCCCAACAATAGTTTTTGTTTAATTGAACGATAATTTGAACTCGATATTGACTTGCAGTCCTTGAGATCGACATTAGTTGAATTTACCCTTTATTACTATAATAAGCAAAATAGTACACTTACTATTTTTCCGATCATATAGGATAGACATTATGGAAGAAGTTATTCAAGAGGTAACAACGATAGAAACACCTTCACCACTGATGGATCGTGTTATTATTAATTTAGTTGAACAGGTCAAAAAGGAATTTGATATAGAGATGGCTGAATGTTTATTTCAACTTCAAGCAACACAAGTCGATCAAGCAATGAGAAAAATTAAAGAAATAGTGGTAATAAGAAACAAAGTCAACCATTAGTTCAAAAAGATCCTGATTTGAAAGAGTTTCCAAAACATCTAAATTATATCTTTTTAGGTGAAAAACCACTACAATCAGCCACCATCAGTAGCTCTTTATCAACTATAAAAGAAGAAAAGTTGTTACGAGTCTTAAGAGAGAACAAGAAAGAACTTGGTTGGAGTGTAACTAATCTGAAAGGTATTAGCCCAGCTTATTACATGAACAAGATTAAATTGGAAGAGGAATTCAAACATGTAGTTCAACTACAAAAAAGACTCAACTCTACCATGAAAGAAGTGGTACGAAAAAAGGTCCTAAAACTACTTGAGGAAGCTATGATCTACCCTATCTCTATCAGTTCTTGGGTAAGACTCATGCATGTGTTGCCTAAGAAAGGATGTATAACCTTCGTTCATAACAAAAATAATGAGTTGATTCTAAATCGAATAGTGATTGGATGGTGGATGTGTATTGATTATAGGATGTTGAAGCAAAAAACATACAAAGTCATTTTCCATTACCTTTTATGGATCAAATGTTAGAAATATTGGCACGTCAAACATATTATTGTTTTATGGATGGTTATTCATGATACAACCAAATTGCAATAGATCTAACAGATCAAGAGTAGATCGTGTTTACATGCCCTTTCGGAGTGTTTGCCTATCGTCGTATGTCATTCGAATTACGCAACGCTCCCGCCACTTTTCAAAGGTGCATGCTTTCTATATTTTATGATATGATTAAATCTTCTGTTGTGGTATTTATGGATGATTTTTCTGTTTTTGGTAGTGATTTTGATAAATGTCTTGTTCACCTCAATATGGTTCTTGAGAGATGTACCAAAATGAACTTTGTTTTGAACTGGGAAAAATACCATTTTATGGTTACTGAAGGTATCATTATGGGGCATAAAGTCTCATCGAAAGGCGTATAGGTCAATCAAGCCAAGATAGAAGTTATTAAAAGTTTCCTCCTCCGAATAATGTTAAAGGAGTGAGAAGTTTCCCTAGACATGCCGATTTGTACCAAAGATTTATAAAGGACTTCTCAAAGGTTTCAAAGCCTCTTTGCAACCTCTTAGTTAAGGAAAATGATTTTTATTTTGATTATGAATATCTTTTTCGGTGATTAAAGAAAATTTAGTAATTGCTCCTGTAATTGTTTCTCCTAATTAAGAACTTCCCTTTGAATTAATGGGTGATGTAAGCGATTACGCGGTTGGTGCAGTTCTTGGTTAATGCCACGAGAAAATTTTCCATTCTATTAACCATGCTAGTAAGGGTTTAAATGAAAATTAGGTGAATTATACCACCATCAAAAAATAATTACTAGTCGTGGTATTTGCATTAAAAAAATGTCGGGCATATTTGATTATTTTGAAAGTTCTAATTTTTACAGATCATACAACATTGAAATATCTTTTCAACAAAGGAGACTTAAAGCCCAAGCTGCCTCGATGGATATTGTTACTAGAGGAATTTAACCTAGAGATAAAAGACAAAAAGGTTGTTGAGAATGTGGTAGTTGATCACTTGTCTAGGTTGGAGAATAAAGAAGTGACCCGAAAAGAAAATAACATTAGTAAAGAGTTTCCAAATGAACACATGATGGCAGTTAGCGAACGACCTTAGTTTGCTGATATGGCCAAATATAAAGTTACAAAAACTGTTCCGGAAGACTACAACTCCTAGCAAAAAAACAATTCTATAAGAAGACAAATCATTATATGTGGGATGAACCTTATCTATTTAAAATTAGTGTTGGTGGTCTAATTTGCAAGTGTGTTACGGGTAAGAAGGAGAAAGACTTACATAACTCAACTTATAGAGACCACCATAGTGGGGGAAAGAAAAGAAATGAAAGTGTTACATACTGGATTTTGGTTGCAAACTCTATTCAGAGATTGTAAGTCGTATGTTCAAGAATGTCTAGAATTCCATAAAACATGTAATATCTCGAAATAAGATGAAATGCCTCTTAATGTTATGATAGAGATAAAACCTTTTGATTGTTGGGGGGTTGACTTCATGAGTCCTTTCCCACCATATAACTCTCATGTTTACATTATGGTTTGTGTGGATTATGTAACTAAATAGAATGAAGACATAGCTTGTGTTACAAATGATGCCCAAACTATCTCTAATTTTTTGAAAAAATAATATTTTTGGCTAGGTTCGGAGTCCTTGGAGTTTTGATCAGTGATGGGGGATGCACTTCTACAATTAATACTTAGAAAGTGTGTTGGAAAAATACAATGTGAGACATTAAGTATCCACACCGTATCATCCTCTAACTTGTGGACAAGTGGAAGCGTTGAACAGGTAGTTGAAACATATCTTTGAAAATATAGTTTCTACATCACGAAAGGATTGGTCTAAGAAGTTTGATGACGCTCTCTGAGCATATATGACATCATTTAAGACTAGTTTAGGATTATCCCGATATAAATTAGTCTATGGGAAGGCTTGTCATTTACCAGTCGAGTTGGAACATAAAGCATATTTGGAAATTAAGTTCTTAAATTTCGATAAAAAAGCAGATGGAAGAAAGAGATTGTTGAAGTTGGATGAGTTAGAAGAAATAAAAATGAGAGCTTATAAAAATGTTGTGATCTACAAGGAGAGAACCAAGAGGTACCATGATAAGAACCTGGTAAGAAGAGAATTTCAAATAGGACATAAAGTTTTGGTGTATAACTCTCGACTGAGGTTGTTTCCATGTAAGTTGAAGTCTAGATGGCCTGGTCCTTTTATTGTTAATAAAGTGTTTGTGGATGGTGATGTAGAAATACAAGATACTGGAGATTCTCACACTTCTACGGTGAACGGCCAAATATTAAAGATTTATAAATGAGTTGAGATACCAGTTGAAAAGGTGTCTCTTACACTTGTAAAGCCTTAGATAAAAATGTCAAGCTAATGACTTTAAAGAAGTGCTTAATGGGAGGCAACCCATTAGAAATTTTTTATTTTTAGTCGCAATTTCAATTTCATGTTATTTTGTTTAATAGTGTTTTATTTTGCAGTATGTTGTTAGATGAAGAGTTGTGATAAAAGGAGAAAAAGAATGGAAGGAAAAAGAGAGAGCATGAAAAATTGGAGAAATAAGAGTTAGTTGTTCGAATTATCGTGATCGTGATGGTTCTATTGTGGGTGTGTTACTGCTACATCGTGATTGCGATGAATCTTATTGCTTTCGCGATAGAGACATTGAAAAGAGGCGTTGGGTTTTTGATCGTTGGACATGGCTATAAGCATCGCGACCGCGGTACCTGTCATCATGGGCGTGATAGCTCTGCAATAGTGCCTATAAATAGAAATGTTTGGCATCACTTCCATACAACACAATTAACACCAGTAATTCTACTACCAAAAACTTCCTCTACTAATTTTTATCTTGATTTTTTTCTTTGCATTGTTCTTGTGTTTCTTTTGCTACAGAAAAATGGACCCTAAAAGAAATTGTATCTCTCGTGCAAAAACATCATCTATAACAACCGCTCAAGACATCCCACTTTTCCTAAACTATTAGGTTTTTTTTTTGCAATCTCATGCCAAAAAGTAACTCAAGGTCAAAGATTACAAAGTGGTGCATGAGAGAGCATTCAATGTTCGAAACTTGGAAGGTTATGAAGAATTGGTGGAAATGTCAAAAGAAAGGGGATGAATGAGGTTCAATAGCTTGATTTAAGAAATCAACAAGTCTATTAGGTAGGAATTTTTCACTAATTTTTCTTTTCATTCTCATAACGAGTTCACTTCTTATGTGTGAGGTAAACATATTGATTATCGTCCTTTTGTAACTAACTATTTGCTTCACCTCCAACCACAAAATAGGTGTATCATCCAACATAAAAGGAGTAATGAAATTCTGGTGTAGTCAGAATTCAGATGTTCTACTCCACGTCATGACATCTGATCTAACATTGTAACTAATACAGCAAGATAGTTATTAACCACTGTACTAATATGCACAAGTTCACAGATGTCACGACATATCATTCTATGTCACCCTAGAATGTATGAACACCTGGTTCTGTGCATCAGGAAGAATGACTCAACAGAAATCAAACCTAGCACTCACTTCTGTTGTTTTCTTCCACAGTTATCAGCATGATGTCTTACTGTTGTTTGAGGACATCATCTGTTACATTGTTCTAGTGTGTATATCTTTTACTTGTATTTCCTGAATTAAAGGTTGAACACGTCAATCTAATTTCCACTTATTAGATTGCTAACAACTAGGCTATTTGTTAGGTTCATTAATTGTAGGTTGGTAGTTGGTTTCCTGGTTTTTCTCTAAGCCATTGAATCCCTGAAGAATAGCCTGAGAAAAATACTGAACCAGAAAAACCAATCATCCTACACTTTAGCACCTGCTGTTGGGAGTGAATGTCACAACATTCAGTTCGACATCCAGAACATATGCTGAGTCTGTTATGTTCCTGGACACGTGTTGTGCTAAGTTTGCAATACTGTAAAAGACCAACTAGTCTCTACTTCAGTATCAGCCTTCAGTATCAACTGTCAGAACATCCAGTTTGACAGTTTCACTATGATCCTTCAGCCAGGTCTGTTATCCTTAAAGAGAACAGACTTAAATAAATACTAAACTAAAGTTAACTTACTTATCATTCAGTATGCACTGTCCCTGATGAATGTTACAGCTTTCTGATTGACATTCAAACAGAAGGCTATATGCCAGGTCAGTTATCATCTTGATAAGCTGACTGGAATACCTGCTGAGTTATGGCAGTAATAAACACATGCAGAAGGAAAACAAACACAGGAAATTGTTAACCCAGTTCAGTCCAACATGACCTACATCTGGGGGCTACCAAGCCAGGAAGAAGATCCACTATTAGTAGTATCAATTCAGAGTTAAACTCACCCGTTTACAACTCATCACTTAATCCCTACCCAATGCAATCTATACCTAGGAACTCCTAGATAGAAACCTCCAGTTTCCATTCCTATCACTACAAATACAATGTAATGTTAACACACCTTGAACTTGCTTCACAGCTTCATTCAAGAACAAAATCACTCTTGCCTACAGGCTTTGAGTTACAAAAACTCTCAGGATTTACCACTGAGATACACATGGTAACCTTCCCACAGATTGGGAGGTTTACCTTACACACACCCCTAAAAATTCATTCTAAGAGGCTTACAAATACTAGGTTACAATCAGCTATTTATAACCTAATCACCCAACTGGATTTGGGCCTTCAGAAATCGCAGCAGACTTGTTCTTTGCTGTTACAACTTCAGCAGAAAAATTCTGCTACAAACAAGGTCTTCAATCCTAGAATCTCTCCATATATATCTCCATATTTTGAGCCTATATATCTTCTGATTGAGTCTTCAAGACCTCCACATGGGAGTTAGGATATTCACCAGATATCCTTGCTGATCCCAGAATATATACTGAATTAATTAATTCAGTTTTCTACACATGTGCGATGTCACAGACCTGATGTCGTGACATCGTACATGACATGTTGGTCCAGATGTTGAATTTCTTCAACCCAACATATTAAAACAACAGAGATGATTACATTATTTGTTTTCTGAAATTAATGTCAATCCTAAGGAATCAACAATCTCCCCCTTTGGCAAATTTTAGCTAAAACAAATAAACAATACACTGGACAAAACATCCTAATTTGGGAATGCTCTTCATCTCCGTCATTGGCTCCACCACCACAAACACCAAAGTTGGTGTACATGGGGAAGAAGAGGGACAAGACTCAGTTGTACCAGAACCCTTCCCCTCAACCGGAGAGCTTCCTAAAGAATATGTAATACTGAGTACATAGTCAATGTAACTCAGATCACAAGGCACAACTGTCTTCTTAACTCAGATCACAAGACACAAGTGGTAAACCCAGTTGGTGGATTTTGTGCCTGATGCCAACTTCTGTTTGCTGCCACATCCACAGTTGGCTTGCTTCTGGTACATTCTCAACCCCAGGACTATATTTCTCTCCCCCTTTTTAGCTAAACATTTGTAAAGGTACCCTTCACAAAACCAGATCCAGGCGCAGCTTGCCCAAACCTTAACATACCCCATGATTCTGAGAATGGAGTGTTTTTCTTGTGAGAGGAAGAGGGCTATTGCAGCCTTTAAATAGTCCAGCCTGTGCTTAGGAATTTCCGATAGAAATAAATGCTTGTCAAGATGCATTTATTTTTGCTGAGGAACAGTCAGAGAATCACCAACAAAATCTCAGATTATCTTTGAATACCTTTTATAGCTCTTGACTGTTTCTTTTCCAAAACAACCGTTCCAATGCATGGAGACTATTCCATATATGCAGTCAGACACGTTGCACGCGATGTCTTAACATTTCATGCGGCTTTTTCCTGCATTCTGCTAGTATTCACCATTTTCCAAGGTTCCTGTCATACCTCCAGTAGAGACTTGACATCTGGCACTGATACAGTCAAATTCCCACACTTCAGCAGATGGTTACTCCCCCTGTACCACACAGCTGTGGCCATCTGGCTTATTCTGATTTACCAGAATTTGACACATCACCTTCATAATTCCTACTGACTTTAAGTTTTAGAAGGAATTAGCAGCAGTGTCCAGGGCAATGTCATGACATTCGGTCAGACATTCTTCAGCTCACTCAGCCTTGACACAGCATCCTGATAGTTGACAAGGTGCCATACCTGGTTATCTGAGTACACATAGACCACAAGCTTGGTGATTACTTGCAGCTTCAAGGCCAGAACTCCCCCTGTCATGGACACCCCACTCTCCTCTTGAAGATTGGAGATCACACATGGGCATATCCAACATCTCAAAGTTGGACCTTCACATACTTCCTGATTCATAGAGAATCCAGACCACTTGATGAATGGAAAACACAAGACGCATCTTCATGTCTTCAAGAGCACACCCTCTGTTCAACCCTCTTAGCTGAACACATTCATACTCTGTGTCAATCTCTCTTCTAACCAGAATAGACGACCACTTCACTGGATGTTCTAACATCAGCTGGGACATCCTTCACAACAAGACAAGGCACACCATCTGATAGTCTTCAGATATCACTGAGTCATCGGGTTGATCAAGAAGAACCCAGCCATTCATTGGGAAATATACATTTTCATCCCATTACACGAGATAATCTTCCATAGATAGCTCAGAACTCCTACCACAAGCTCCAAGGGATGAATAGAAAACACCTCCTTTAGTCTTCAACTTACTACTTTTCTACTCAAGAGTAATTTGTCTCAGACTTTCCTCAAGCATAATCAGCTGCCATATGTTGATTATCTTGATTCTTCGAACTCACTTCTGAGGTAGACCAATTGCCACTGGTTGATTACCTCCTTCATGAATCCTCATATGAAAAAGTCAAATGCTGCTTTTTGACCTCCCCAAGTTTATCAGACTTCTCCCAAAGATATTCTGACCTTCCAAGTGAGACTAGAACTTCAAGCTTTTTGAAGTATCCAATCTACAACCCTGTAGACCTTTCTATCTCAAGTTGATGTGCCACTTCACCAACTAAGAATCTGATGTTGAACCAAATGTCACAACATTGTGTTTTGACATCTAGCTGTTGAATTCAGCTCCTTCTTCTGCCACTTGAAGGAACTTCCTCCCTTCACAGAACTGAGTTCAATGTTCTCATAGACTTGATTGTGGAACCAAGTTTGAGTAAACAGCCTCCATCCTGTAGGTTTGCAGTTAAGTCATCCAAGCTCACACCTTGATGAATCCCTGCTTCTTCTCCAAAGACATCAGACACTCTGATGTATGAGTCTTCAGAAGGACCAGTTAGAAACCAACCCTTCAGCTCTACCAAGGATTTCATATCCTAAGGCAAGGCTGTTTCCATGATGTCAAGACTGCTGCCACTAGTTCTTGACTCCACAGTGTGCATAAGCTAATGCACTTCCTTACCTAGATCAGAAATAAACTGATCCAAGCAACCACCATCAAGACTATGATGTCTTCTTCTTCTTGTACATACCAAGGCTGAGTCATGTTTCTTGCCAGGAAACCTTTTCAGAGATCATATGCTTTTGCTGCCACCAAAGATATGGATCATAAGCCAATGTACTATCCTTCCTGTGATTCTGCACAGGGTCTTGAAGAAGTGATGTTCCAACATCTTTAAGAACATCCGTTGTCTTGAGCTCCAAGAATAATCAATTAAACACTTGTACTTGACACAAGTAGACATTGATCTTAAATCCTTTCCCAATTTTCCTTTCAGATACTTCCACTATAAGAATACTTTGAAAGTACTCTCCTTGTGTCAACATCTTCTGCTTGCAAGCACCTAGACAATTTTGAAAGTCTTCCCAGATTAAATTCACCCTTAGGAATGAGAGAGATGAATTCTTCCTTGCAAATTGTGTCACACCACTACCAGAACCCATGTGACACAGGTCAACAGCCAACCAGATCCTAGGCTGACCAAATGTGAGGAGGTTAACCAAAACTCCCCCTCAAATTAACAATCATGGAAACTTCACACTAATATCCATGCATTGTACAGACATACTCCATCCCTACCAGTGGTAACTAACTCTATGAGTTATACCTCCGCATACTCCTACCACACCAATCAGACTTTAGCTGACCATAAGTACTAGAGGAACACCAGTCAATAGCAGATATGCATTGCCAGAGCATACTTCATCGACCAACCTATGAATCTTCATATTCTCACTCCTTGAGAGAACTGCCACTTCTGATCGTGGTGCTTGAATAACAAGATTCATGGTCCCAATCCTCTGAGTTGAAGCAGCAGTCAGGTTACCCCATTGTTGACTACTAACATCCAGAGGACTTGTCTTCTAACACTCCATAGTACTCCAGAGAACAGCCATCGATCCCTGATCAATCTACAGGAGTAGGACAAGCAGCAGGAAATTGCTCAATGTCACATCTCACCCAGCTCCACTTCTAGAGACCAGACCTCTACATGTGACCTTCTTGAGCATACACACAGTTGACCCTACCCTTGTCAACTTAACACACACAGATGTCTCCTCTTCCAGGTCAGGAGTAGGTTCCAAACAGACGTATCCCTTTGTTTGATACCTAAAAACATCTGCTCTTCAACCAGTAGCTGCATACTTGTTGAACAACATGTTCTGACATCGCATAGAACATTAGTTCCACCTCCTTGGAACAAACCTTCCTTGAAGGTCTTCAAGGTCTTCATACACCCTACTCAAGTGAGTAAAAGAATCAGTGATTAAGTGATTCTTACCATCCTGAAGTGAGAACGTCATGATGAGTGGACTTGAGGAGACTCAAGTATCTTTGACATCTTCAGTAGATTATGATGAGATCTTGAATACAGCAGCCTTTCATCCACATGAGGGGAAACAACATCAGAGTTTGAGTTTTGCCAGGTATTATGCAGCGGAAATCATAATACAACTCAACCTATGAACACACACTTTTCATCAGATCAGCCTCAAAGACCATACCAAGTTTGAATGTGATTCAATACTGGCACAGTTGTCCCACACACAGGCCAATTGCCAACCTCCAGATACAGGTACACATTATTCCTGTCATGAACAGTCCATCCACCTACTTCAAGGGACCATTCAGGGAAATTACAGAACCTTCCACTGGTTCCAACATAACTTCTTGCAAGATACCAGAAAGTATCACCCATGGATCTCATCCAGAAGCAGAACAGGATGCCTGCTCTGATACCAATTGAAATTCTGGTGTAGTCAGAATTCAGATGTTCTACTCCACGTCATGACATCTGATCTAACATTGTAACTAATACAGCAAGATAGTTATTAACCACTGTACTAATATGCACAAGTTCACAGATGTCACGACATATCATTCTATGTCACCCTAGAATGTATGAACACCTAGTTTTGTGCATCAGGAAGAATGACTCAACAGAAATCAAACCTAGCACTCACTTCTGTTGTTTTCTTCCACAGTTATCAGCATGATGTCTTACTGTTGTTTGAGGACATCATCTGTTACATTGTTCCAGTGTGTATATCTTTTACTTGTATTTCCTGAATTAAAGGTTGAACACGTCAATCTAATTTCCACTTATTAGATTGCTAACAACTAGGCTATTTGTTAGGTTCATTAATTGTAGGTTGGTAGTTGGTTTCCTGGTTTTTCTCTAAGCCATTGAATCCCTGAAGAATAGCCTGAGAAAAATATTGAACCAGAAAAACCAATCATCCTACACTTTAGCACCTGCTGTTGGGAGTGAATGTCACAACATTCAGTTCGACATCCAGAACATATGCTGAGTCTGTTATGTTCCTGGACACGTGTTGTGCTAAGTTTGCAATACTGTAAAAGACCAACTAGTCTCTACTTCAGTATCAGCCTTCAGTATCAACTGTCAGAACATCCAGTTTGACAGTTTCACTATGATCCTTCAGCCAGGTCTGTTATCCTTAAAGAGAACAGACTTAAATAAATACTGAACTAAAGTTAACTTACTTATCATTCAGTATGCACTGTCCCTGATGAATGTTACAGCTTTCTGATTGACATTCAAACAGAAGGCTATATGCCAGGTCAGTTATCATCTTGATAAGCTGACTGGAATACCTGCTGAGTTATGGCAGTAATAAACACATGCAGAAGGAAAACAAACACAGGAAATTGTTAACCCAGTTCAGTCCAACATGACCTACATCTGGGGGCTACCAAGCCAGGAAGAAGATCCACTATTAGTAGTATCAATTCAGAGTTAAACTCACCCGTTTACAACTCATCACTTAATCCCTACCCAATGCAATCTATACCTAGGAACTCATAGATAGAAACCTCCAGTTTCCATTCCTATCACTACAAATACAATGTAATGTTAACACACCTTGAACTTGCTTCACAGCTTCATTCAAGAACAAAATCACTCTTGCCTACAGGCTTTGAGTTACAAAAACTCTCAGGATTTACCACTGAGATACACATGGTAACCTTCCCACAGATTGGGAGGTTTACCTTACACACACCCCTAAAAATTCATTCTAAGAGGCTTACAAATACTAGGTTACAATCAGCTATTTATAACCTAATCACCCAACTGGATTTGGGCCTTCAGAAATCGCAGCAGACTTGTTCTTTGCTGTTACAACTTCAGCAGAAAAATTCTACTACAAACAAGGTCTTCAATCCTAGAATCTCTCCATATATATCTCCATATTTTGAGCCTATATATCTTCTGATTGAGTCTTCAAGACCTCCACATGGGAGTTAGGATATTCACCAGATATCCTTGCTGATCCCAGAATATATACTGAATTAATTAATTCAGTTTTCTACACATGTGCAATGTCACAGACCTGATGTCGTGACATCGTACATGACATGTTGGTCCAGATGTTGAATTTCTTCAACCCAACATATTAAAACAACAGAGATGATTACATTATTTGTTTTCTAAAATTAATGCCAATCCTAAGGAATCAACAAGTAATAATATAAATAAGAAAATGTGTGAGTTAATGAAAAATGAGTTTTGTTAACCCAGAGTTGAATGGGCTATTGTGAGGGCTAAACCTTTCAGGCTTCTAACTACAAAGATGTGTCTGGTATCAAAAGAATAGACATCTTTTATTATGCAAACTCTAGAATCCGCTTCCAATCTAAATTTATTGTAAAGTTGTGTATAGCCCTTATGTATATCCTAAACCATGAACCCATAAATGTTGGGCTTTCAATTACTGAAAATATCAAATTCATGGCTAACGCACCATAAAAAAACTTGTGGGAATTTTTGTATTACTAATGAATTATGCAGGTTAGATGAAGTTCAAAGTCATCCTAATGACGAGAAAATTAGCGTGATGCTTCCAATCAACCAAAGTTCCATGAGAAGAATCCCAACACATCCTATTCATGAAGGTGGGTAAGAAGGAGCACAAAATGAATAGCAAGACCAATATTATCATCTTGAGATCCAACAACCAGAATGACATCCTCAATAGCAATAAAAAAGCACCTGACTATTTGAAAAGGCTAGAAGAGCATGCGCTTGGTATGGAAAGTTAGGCCACCGAAATTTCACCCAACTCCTATGCTGAACCACCCATATTTTGACCGAGTTTTCAGGATTTCTATAATGAGCACCGAGACCATATGTTGGTTCATAGCTTAAGGGAAAATTGAACTCCTAAAGACATGGAGAATTATTTTTGAGAGAAAAAGCAAGCCTTAACACACCGAGGAGCTGAGATGAGGACAACTTAGACAAGACAAAACCACGAATTCTGAGATACCATGGATGATGTGCATAACTACTTCAACTCTGACAACATATGACTTAGGAGTTTCAAATTTTTAGTTTTTAGATTTATTTCCATTATTATAGTATCCAATCAAGAGTATTATCTAGCTTCTAAGAATACTTTTTCCTTTTTGTATTACTTCTCAGTGCTTTAATTAATGAACTAGTTTGTTATTATTGTTTTTTCAGTTATGATTTGCTACCTTACTAGTGACACCATGAAAAATAAAAAAAATAAGTCACCAAAAAAGAATAACTAAAGTTTACCAACATAGAAGTTCCCATTGCACATTGACAATTGGTGAAGAAAAGGAAAACCCAACTGAATTGTACTCAATCTCTAGATACCTCAGCTAGTAAGGTTTAAGCAAAAAATTATATTGTTTAATTTTCCTTCTTATGAGAGTATCCGTACAATTATTGTTTTATAGAATTTTATTTATTTTTTCTTAGTCTATTGGTCTGATAAATATACACGGAGGCACTTGTTTATGGAAACTCTGAGTCTTTTTAAGTCAACCTGATTGAAATGTTTATATTCGTTGTTTAACCACGTTGAGCCTTCGCCTTTTCTTTCAGTGCCATAGCTTGATATATAGCCATTTAACTTAAAATATTAAATCTTTCCACCCTCTTTGGATTTAGGTAGGAAGTTTAGTTTCCTTGTCTGATGCAAAAAGAATAAGTTTGGGATTGCTCTTGATTCGTTAGCAATGTTTTAGTTTGGGGTTGGGGTACTAGAGAAATTGGTAAAAATAAAGAAAAGAAAAGAGAAATAAATAAAATAAGAAATTAAAATGAATTCTTCAAAAGAATTTGTAAAAAAGAAAAGAAAGATGAATAAGACCAACAAAATGTATTCTTTAGTACTGATTGACCAGACAAAAGATTGTTATGAAATGAACATAGTAACATAAGGAAAACTCCTAGCTACAAACGTTTAAGACTACTATAATAAAATATCCTACCCTAAACTACACCATGTTACAACCTTGAAAGACCTCGAAAGTGTGTTTTTAAATATGACTTTAATTGACTTTGCTAGAAATTTTGCAAACTTATGGTAAAATGCTTTGTATGTTGATTTTTTGATTACCCTGTCAATTTGAGTGAACAAATGTGAAATTTGAGACACGTTGAGTACTTTTGATGTTGGAAGAACTTTTCAAAATTATTTGGATTGAAGCAGGGAACAAACATGTTGATCAGAAAAAAAACAGAAAGGTGATGTTCATTGGTAAGGATAAGCATTTTATTTCTGATGAAATTTTCAGTTTACAGGCAAGTTAATTGAGGCAAGCAACATAGTAACTTTGGGTTGTGATAATACTCTATCATTACGTAATATTTGTGAGTATTTTTTATAGGATCAATGTAATTATGAGGAAAAGTTAAACTAAAATGATGAAGAAGTGAGCAAAATTGCCAAAGGTGAAGAAAGTTGGGACTTATAAAAAATAAGAGAAAAAAGGAAGAAAAGAATATGCTTTTTCCACTGTATTTCTCACGACCTTGATTCTCTCTTCGTGGGCGTGATGATAAAGTATCACGATCACGATGTAACCTAATACGGACACGATGACGCAAAATCCTGACAGCCTTTTAGCAACTTTAAATAGAAAAAGGAGGCTACTTTTTAGGGTTTTAATTTTTTAAGATAAATTGAAAGTAAGGGATTTTTTAGTGCTATTTTGAGTGCTTTGGAGCCATTGGAGATATATTTATTCATTGATTTTCCATGTTCTTCTAATATCAACTCATGGTAATTCATCATTACACTATGAGTAGTTAAACTACTTTGATTAGGTATTAGGAGATGAAACTAATTGTACTTTGTTAGATCATATGAATGTTTGAAGTTATTTGAATTTTTTACCTTATAATTGTTATTCAATTACTTTATTCTTAATGCTCTTTGTGCGTGAGCGAGTGTGTAAAGCGACATTATATGAGTATTGATTATTGATTTTAAGTCTCCCGATCTGAATTAGAATAAATTGTTCAACTTAGTAATTAACTAGGGATAAGTAATTATAATTTGTGACTAGAGAATTAATGCACATAGATCTCCTAGTTTAACTTCGAATTTGCCTAAGGAATTAGGAAGTTGTAGTATAAATTCACTTTGTTAATTTGCCGGAATATTCTATAGTAAATTTTGTTCAAGTAATGCACATTCATCAACAGGGAGACAATTAGGGGATTCGAATAAGATATTGCATTTGCATTATCTTATCTCTTATCATTTTTATCTGCGCAATTTATTTTCTTCAACCCAAATTTTAAAACTCCCCATATTTATTTAGGTCGCATGATTACTAACTTGTTTAAATTCCTAATCCCTGTGGAGACTATTTATTTTATTACTTTGACTGTATTAGTACAATTGCTAAGAGAGTCATCAATGACCAATTGGAAATCATTGGAGAAGTTCTTGGATAGGTTATTTCCTCAAAACAAGTTCATGGAAACCAAAAAAACAATTGTTGTGTTCTCTCAGGGCGTAAAAAAAACTTTATGTGAAGCGTAGAAGATATACAGATTCATTATGAGTGAAATTCTATTATATCAATGACAAGATGTCAGACACAATGTGCGTGACAACAAGATTCCGCAACAAAAGTAATAAATGCATAAAATAAACAACACAAGTAATTGTTAACACAACTTGATGCAATGTCACATAAGTCTTGAGAGCATCAACTTAATGAAAGGAAAATCATTCCTAATAGTCAATAGTACACGATGGTCTCATCTGGACTCTCTTAGTTCAGTTCCATTTTCCTAATACTACCCGTGAACTTTAATCCAGATTCCCCTTAAATTTGAGACCCTAACACTCTCCCGATTGTTTGTACAATTACAATAGCATATGAAGTGATGAATCAAAAGTATAACACAAATACTTTATCCTCATAACTTAAAAAGATAGCCCCGTGAGTAGAGTATAACAACCAAAAACTCAAAGACTAAACAAAAACTAAAATCTCCAAGCTTCACAAATAGAAGGTATAAGTCTTCGCAAAAGGTAGAACACATCCTAAAATAGAATAAAATTGCCCAACATAAAAGCCCAATATGGCTTTTGCACGAACGCTGGATTCCAAAAAGCGCATAAAATATCAATCTTCATAATGATGATTTTGAAGCTTGATTAAAACAGATCTAATTATATCTGAACTTAATATGAATAAGAATTTCAATCCTGCTAGAAAAGAATTCAAAATAAATCTTATCCAAATGAGAATGCACTTAAAATTAGATATTTGATCAAACATAAATGGAAACATATTCTGAAAGCACGAGATTCAATCCATTAAATCATGCGCTCAAGTAAGCAACTGGAGAAAGGATGTCTCATATAAAGTTAAAATATCTTACTTAATATGTTATCTACTATTGTGTCAGAAGTAAAAGTAAGTTTTATAGTTATCGTATCCACAGAGACCGGTGGTTTTAAAGACAATTTAGCAGTGATTTATTATTCTAAGTAGGAAAAGGGTTTTGTGTTTGTTGTGATGCAGAAAAGTAAATGGAATAAAATTAATGACATAAAGTGTAGTTAAAGATTTTGATGTTAACAGTAAGAATGCTTGTTGGGGGTAGACTTCATCATTATGTATCTATCATACACATCCATAGGTCATTAATATGATCCTCTACTCGGCATATAATACTACGTCATGTTACCCTCATTCGTACCTCTTTTTGGTCTCCACGCCGTGAGATTAATGTATTACCCAATAGTTGATATATCAGACTATAAATAAACACGGTCATAAAATAGCGATACTCCACACTTATCATGCTATAATATGTGTGGATATTGATCATATACCTATGTATAGGCTTAATACTCAATAGATGATTATCTTGGATATAGTAATAATAAGAACCTTTCAATGTCAGGTCACACCAAGAAAACAGGTTTTAGGTTGCAATGCTAAAACAAGCATTAAGATTTAAGAGTCACCAATATTATAGTATGAGTAGATTTACATAGAACACCATAACCTATTTATTACATGAATATAATGACTACATTGTAGATCTATGTTGTTGTAGGTACATAGTTGATGATCCTACGGAGAACCCTTCTATTCTTTTGATGATGACAACACCAATGACTAATGAAGTCAGTGGTAGTAACTTTCCAACTCTCTGATAATGGTGATCAAACTTTAAGACATATGAAGTGTCATCAAGTAGGAGACTAAATATTCCATTGAATTTCTTATAGGATCGATGTATTTGGTAAAGGATCTTGAAAGTCTCAGAGTTGTGAAAGAGAGGAAATTTGAAAGCTCGTTTGGTCATGTTTGTCTGAGTGACCATACACACACATACTTAAAATCTATTTTGAACCTATTTTTTAACTATCAAAACTCTTAAAATTGTTTTTAAGCCTTATCCAATTGATTAGGAAACACTCAGCTTCATTTAAATCATTTTTTGAATTATCCAACCTATTGGGACCTGAAGCCAATCTATTGGGAGAATAAAAATGAATTATCCAATTGATTGGGACCTTAAGAAAATTGGTCCAATAGATTGGCTTCAAGCCCCAATAGATTCGAAACATCTCTTTATCCAAACTTTCAAAATGGGCCAAAATAATAGGTTATTTATGCCATCCAATCAATTGGACCTTAAGCGAATCAATTGGGCCATTAAAATTTCTCATGGATCGTTTCCTTTTTATATTTTAACTCTCTTATATAAAGAAGGGTCTTTTCCTTCTCATTACACACCAAATCTCCAAATCATTCATTTTCTTTGGAATTAATCTCTCTTCTCTGCTCTCTAAAAAAAATTCACTTAAGTTGCCTTAGTGCTTTTGAGTGACAAACAAATTATGAGAAAGAAACTGTATTAGTGTCGTGTTGTTTTTATAACTCTCAAGAGTGCGATACTCTTGAGGAATCGATTCATGTTCTTGAGATAAACCAATCATAAAAAATATATTTTGTTTTAGAACTTTGCTAAAAACTTCTATTTGGTTCATGAGATTAGCCTGAAAATATTTAATTGGTTCGTTAGCTTAGTTTGGGTAAAAGCTTTCATTTTAGTTGAGGATAAGCCTTTGTAAAATCTCAAGATACGCTTGTATCAGATAGCATGACCAGATGCAAGTACTTCATGGTGAAGCAAGGATTAGCTCGCTAGTCAAAGGGGTGGTGCACTGGGTAAGAAAAGGCAGCCAAAGGCACATGTAAGGCATGCAAGCATTTCTTGCTGAAGAAGAAGAGTTGGCAGGTCAAAGTGGAAGAGTAGGGTAGGTGTGTTGGGCGAGAGAACAATGCACCCAACGAAAGTCTCATAATTTTTCCTATAAATAGAAGTTTTTAGTTCAGTGCAAAATAAGTTTTGGTTGGTAAGAAGAGTACATAATTGGAGTAGGTTCACTCAGGCATAAAACAGGAGAATAAGAAAGGAAGTTAAAAGATGGAAGTGTTGCTCAGGTGATAGGGCAAATACCACTTCTGAAGTTAAATTATCTAGAAAGACTAGCTAGTATTCTAACCATGAGTAGGCGTTGCTATAATTTATATTGTCGGGGATAGATGAATGTTGGACAAGTGACTTGAAGCACAAGAGCGGGGGGGATTGTGGTATTAAAAATTCACGATTAATTTTAAAAGTTTGTTACTTAGAAAATGAATTGTGTTAGTATCTTTTAAGATTAGAGAAAAATGAACATCAGAAAGCTAAAAATACTAAAGTAAATTTCAGAAAGTAAAAGATAAGCGTTTAAAGAGATGGTACCAATGATTTATCCAAGTTAGGCCGAACGTTGGCCTACTCTTGTCCCTAAGAGATCTTCTTGATATTTTGACTATAAACTTTAACTTTTATAGGTTATGACCACGAACCTTGATACAAGCGGATCTTAAGATTTTACAAAGGCCTATTTATCATTCCAATCATGTCGATTCCCCACACAGAGAAGAGCCACGGTGATGTCAAAACGTTTAATGGAGTTGGTGGCACATGAATCTTGTTAGCATAGATTTGGCATTTGTGGTACCTTTTGACTTAGTCGAAATAGTCAAACTCTCTAGTCGTCCAGTAATAGCCAACGCGGAGGATTTTCTTGGCCATAGCATATCCATTAGCATGGATCCCTTTAGAGCCCTCGTGGATTGCTTTTACGGTCATGTTTGCTTCGTGTCTATTCACGCATCTTAGCAAGACCATGTTATAGTTTCTTTTGTAGAGTACATCTCCTTTGAGGAAAAACTTGGAAGCAAGTCTTCGCAAAGTTTTTCGGTCACCATTGGATACTCTTGTTTTTTAAGGAAACACTTGATGTCATGGTACCAAGTTCCATCAGAGTATTCTTCGGATGTAAGATAGACCGTTGGTTCATCTTTAAGATCCATCTTTATTACTGGTGTTTCATTAGGGTAGTTTAGTTTGTACATTGATGACAATGTAGATAAAGCGCCTCCCACTTGATTCTCTCACTACTAGAAAAAACACATTTAACCTCAGACGCTAAATGCATTTAACATCGTCTACAAAGGCAAGGTAATGAAGAGCATCATGAAATTGAAAACTTTACCTCTCGGTTTTAAAAAAATCGATGAGTATGTGAAAAGGTCATGGGTTCGATACCCATGGAGACCTTTTTGGAATTCTGAAATGGCGAAAACACATGTCTCCTCGGTTTTGTAATTTCATCGATGGATATACCATACCTTCACCTCGGTTATCTCATAAAATCAAAGGGTAAAATAATTTTGAGTTTATTAAATCTAATATGGATTGCTCATTTCACTAAACCCTATACTTAACATATAACTTCTAACAAATGGTTAGGAAGATAATCATATTAACAATTATGTTATATTTGAAGAACAACTTACATTGATTATGATTTTGAAGCATTCTACAACTTATTATTCTTCTCACGATGTTTTATGGTTAAAATATCTCCAATGTTTCAAGTTCTTTATTCAACACTTCCTTTTCTACTAATTCATTCTTGAAAGCATAAAATTTGATGCTTTGAAAAATGAACAAATATGGAAGAAAGTTGAACAAAAACTAGAAATATTTGAGAGAATTTAACAATAAAACAACGTGAGCTGAATGTTGAGTTGCAGAATGCTAGAAAATCATTAGTCAATGTAAGATAAGTTTCAGATACAACATAATTTTGCATATGATTATTACCAAAATCAATTTACTAGGTTATATATTCAAAGAGGGGTTAGTGAAATAAACAGTCGATATTAGATACAGTAAACTCAATTAGACAAAACAAGATGAGAGTTTCACAAAGAATCATAAAAAACATAATCTCAATATCAATATCAACAACAAAAACAACAAGAAAACAACAACAACATCAAGAAACAACAACGTTAATAAACAACAACAATAGCAATAACAAAAACGTCAATAAACAACCTCTAGGATTTAGGGTCTCAACAACAAGAATAACAACATCGGCAAAAAAAACATCAATAGCAACAACAAAAAGTCTAGGTTTTTGGATCTCAACAACAACAACAATAACAACAACAACAACAATAACAATAATAACAACAATAACAACAACAACAACAACAACAATAACAACAACAACAACAACAATAATAACAACAACAACAACAATATGACAAAAATATTAGTGGCGATGTTTGACGTACCAGATCTCTGAAGAAGAAGTAAAAGAAAATGATTTGGATTTCTGAAGAAGAAAAGAGATCCCTAAATACATACTCTGAAGAAGTAAAAGAAAATGATGGTATATGTTTATGGCTCTTGTTGTTTAGCGTTCTTCGTTAGGGTTCTGTTTGTGTTGTTTAGACAAATGAAGCTTCACTCCATTCTCATACTCCTTGGAGAATAATTGTTCTTTCATTGGCTATAGAAGAAGTGTTCTTTCGCTAGGGCTCGAGAACTGAATGAGGTAGACACTAAGGGAATAAAAAATATAAAGAGAATAACAAGAACAACAGTAATGGACCAAAGCAACAACAACAACAATAATAACATACCGGAGAATAATGGTGAGAGTTTTTTGGTTCTCTAAGGCTTCTTGGAGAATGAGTGTTCTTTCGTTGACTGAAGAAGAAATGTTATTTTTCTAGGGCTCTAGAAGTGAATGAGGTAGACACTGAATGAATAAAAAATATAAAGAGTATTTATCGCGGTTAAACTAAAAACCGAGGTAACATATCTGACGTAAAATCAATAAAAATTAAAGGCGCCTTTTTGGTTCCATATAAAACATAAAATTGTAGGAGATGAGAATCGAATCTAAAACCCTGATAATATATTTATGTCGGTTTTTCACAAAACCGAGGTAACAAGGCGCTCCTGTTACATACACCCTCAGTTTTATATTGTTCGTAGTGAAAACTTCGTCATAAAAAGCGTTATTTGTTGTAGTGATTAATGAAATTTTATTAAAAAAATGACAGGTTTTAAGCAATTAAATTTTTTAAAAATAATCAAAACTATATTATAATGGTGTATTTAGACAATTGTGATGATATATAATTTACATTAATGACATTTTATAAAAAAAAGTTCCAGGTTTATAGAAATAATGAAAAATATACTATAACGATGTATTTAGACAACTGTGGTGATATAAGTTTCTTTTTTAAAATAAAAATGAAAGGTGGTGCTAAAATACTGAAGAAATGATGAATTAGCAGACGTTGGGGATCGAACTCATGAAACATCAAAAGATATCACTATAGTTGTTTTAAAATCCTGTGGTAATAAATTAAAAACATTTAATTATATATATATATATATATATATATATATATATATATATATATATATATATATATATATATATATATATATATATATATAGAAAGAGAGAGAGAGAGAGAGAGAGAGAGAGAGAGAGAGAGAGAGAGAGAGAGAGAGAGAGAGAGAGAGAGAAAGAGAGAGAGAGGTGCCTGAATTTAGAGATATCACCACGGTCCTTCGTAGGACCTTGGTAACAATGACATTGTTGTATGTACTTTTTGTAGTAGTGTGTGCCGAATACCATTCTTGTTACAAAAAAATTGAATTCCTCATTTTGGAATTCTCCACGATGGTCACTTCAGATGGATGCAATGCTTACACCTTTTTCGTTCTAGATAACCTTGGATAGTTTTAGAAAGGAAACAAACATGTCTATTTTCTTAAGATAAGAATAATGTACATCTATAGATAGAGTAGTCATCCTCAATTAAAAGAATGTGGACGTTTCCACCTAGACTTACAGTTTTGGATGGGCCAAAAAGATCCATGTGAAGTAGCTGCAAGGGCCGATCTGTCGAAATAATATTTTTAGATTTAAAAGAGGCCCTTACTTTCCTCCCTTTTAGCATGCATCGCATAATCTATTATTTTCAAAGTGTAAGTCTGGCATATCGTCCACGAGATCTTTGTGAACCAACTTGCTCAAGTGATCCATGTGGATGTGAGATATTCTCCTATGTCGTAGCCAAGATTCACCCTCGTTGCTAAGGATACATACATCACTTGAATGATTTATATTTATATTTAAGATGTAGGTATTTCCACTTCTTGAGCTTGTAAATAGAGTTTAATTTGATTTAGATTTTATGACCCTGCAACCAAAAGAGTCAAATGTTACATTGTTACATTTGTCACATAATTGACTTATGTTAAGTAAATTATACTTGAGCCTTTTAACAATGAGAACTTCCTCAATCATTGGATTTGGGAACTTACAAATGGTTTCAAACCCTAGAACTTTTCCCTTATTATTATCTCAATAAGAGACAAATCCCCCTTCTTTAGGGAAGAAGGTGAAAAATAGGGTTTCGTTACCTGTGTTATGCTTTGAACGACCGCTATCGAGATACCATTTGGTGTTTGAGACTCTAAAACATTCCTGCAAAGAAAGGGTTAGGTATTAAGTTTAGGTACCCATATCATGTTGGTTTCTTTCTTATTAGTTTCATAAATATTCTCCTTATTAATCTTATAGATATAAGTATTTACATGGATAGATAAAATATTTGTTTTATGTTCACAATATTTTTTATGAACATATGAAGAAGGATGCCCTTCTTTACTCTCATAACTTTTCTTAATGAAACAGAACATGTGTACTTCTTTATTACAGTATCTGCATGTTAAGGTTTTATAATGAGATATAGTTTTGGCATTACAAATATTTTCAAAGTTTCTACTATTATTATTTGGTTCATAACCAATGTCAGGTTTGTTGTAAGAGGCTATTTGTTTCCCTAACAAAACATTTAAGTTATATTTTTCTTTGGTGAACTTGACAAGTGTTTTCTGAAGATCGTAAATTTTATTTTTTAAATTGTCACATTTGTTGCACTTGTTGGGTTCATCATCTTCCCTTGAAGTGGAAGGACTTTAAATTGTATCACTTTGTTTCACTCTAAGGAGTTATATCTCTCTTCCAAGGGTTTTATTTTTAAGCTCAAGATAGAAGATAGTATCCTTAGATGTAGAAATAATTTGTTCTAGTTTATTTGTTTCTTTTGTTAGTTTCTTACATATTCTAAAAAGATCATGATAAGAAAAGTGAGAGGTTGCCTCATTATCTTGATGATTTTCCATAAGGCAGATGTTAGGTTTTTATTCTTCTTTATTGTCTGAGGATTCAATATATTTGTCTTTCCATTCGACCTATGTTCTTTTATGAGATTTTATGAATTTTTTATTTTCTTTTTTGAATAGGGTAAAATATGGGTTGATGTGCCATTTCTTTCCACAGTTGTATCATGTTGAAATGAATGGTGTTTTTTCTTCATATTTTCTTGCTCTTTTTTTTGCTTCTTCTCATTCTTCATGAATCTCTTAAAGTTCTTCACTATGACAGACATGTCACCATCAAAATCGGATTCCTAAACTTTAAGTGTTATACTTTTATTCTCTTTTATCCTTATTTCATCTAGGGAAAGCCTTTTGAGTTCCATCTCATGTTCCTGCAATTTTTGTGAGAGAGAGAGGGGAGAGAGAGAGAGAGAGAGAAGGAGATAGATAGATAGATAAATAGATGGAGAGAGAGAGTGTGTGTGTGTGTATGTGTGTGTGTGTGTGTGTGCGTGTGTGTCCATAGTCGCTAAATCCTTAGATTCATAAATCGATGTGACTTTGGGTTGCCAACTTTGGATTAGGAATCTAAGAATTTTTATGACTAATTTCTCTTTGAGAATGTTTTTTCTAGAGTTCTCATATGACTCGCGATATGGGTGAATCGTGTTTGCATTTTACTTATGCTTTATACAGGTTTTATTCTGAAGAGCTCATACTCATGGATTAATGTGTCCAACCTTGCCAAATTTACCTCATTAGTTACTTCATGGGTAATTTGGAGGGTGTCCGACATTTCTTTAGCAGTTACAGAGTGAGAAACTAAAAAAAAGCCATCAAGACTGAGAGCGGTAGCGATGACATTTTTCGCTTTCAAAATGAGTTGCACATTCTCTTTGTCATCACTGACCCAATCCTTTTCAGGTTTGTCTACTAAAACACAATCAACATTGTATGTGGGAACAAATGAGACTTCTTTCACAGTCTTCCAAATACCATGATCCATCCCTTCTATGAAAAATTTCATTTTCTCTTTCCACAAAATGTACCCTTCTCCATTGAAGGATGTGAGTTTATTTAGTGAATAACTTAAAGACATTTTTCCTCCTGAGATGATTAGTCCTTAACAGGAGTTAGGATCTAATCCCATTTGTTGGACAAGTGACTTCAAGCACAAGAGGGGGGTGAATTGTGGTATTCAAAATTCATGATTACTTTAATGATTTTCTCAATTAAACTTAAAATCGTGTTAGTAATTTCTTAAGAAAATAATAAACAACAACAGAAATAAAAATCGAAAGTAAATAGCAGAAATTAAAGATGATAGGGTTATAGAGATTGCACTAGAGAGTTATACATCTTCGGCCGAATGTTAGTCTAGTCCTATCCCCAAAAGATCTTATTGAGAGTTTGACTATAAACTTTGAGCTTTAGAAGGTTATGCCCACAAAGCTTTATACAATATGATCTTGAGATTTTTATAGACTTATCCCCAAACAGAGATAGCTTTTATCACGGGCTAAGTTAACGAACCTTAATAGAGATTTTCAAGCTTATCTCATTAACAAAAACAGAACTTTTTCCGACTAAGTTCTAGAAACCAAAATAGAGATTTTATTACTGGTTTATCTCACGAACCAAAATCAATCTCCCAAGAGTATCGCCCTATCAAGAATTTAAACAACCATCACGACCACTTACAAAAGACTCTTCCTCACAAGCAAAGTTTCATTTAAAAAAACTAAGGCAACTTAAGTGATAAAGAAATGTTTCTAGAGAGAAAGAGATCAAAATATAAAGATAAATTCCAAATAAAATTAAATGTTTTGGAAGGTGATGTAAAATGAAGAAGAGACGGGCCTCCTTTATATAGGAGTTAGAAATATCATAAAAGGAAATCATCCAAAGGTAGAATTGATGAGGCTTGGCTTATGGCCCAATTGATAGATGACTTGGTTTTAATTAATTACCTTGCGAAATATGGAAATATTTGATTGAGAGTTGATACAAGTCATTAAGGTGTTGTACTAATTGTTTGGTTAGTCATTTAGGCTCTAATCGATTGGCTTAATGATCCAATCGATTGGCAGGCTCAAACAAAATTTTCCAAACAATTGGCTTGAGTCCTCAATCGGTTGGTTAGTTAAAAAATTCTTTTAAACAATATTGGACAAATTCTTAATCACTTGACTTGGTTTTTAAAATATTTTTAATATATACAACAATTAGAACAATTTATTTAAGTGTGTTCGTGTGTGCGCGCGCGTGTGTGTATGCGCGCGCGTATGCGTATTTATGTGTGTGTGTGTGTGTGTACATGCATGTGTGAGTGCGTACATGTGTATGTGCATCCGTGCATGTGTGTGTGTGCATGCATGTGTGAGTGCGTACATGTGTATGTGCATGTGTGTGTGCGTACGTGCATGCATGTGTATGTGTCTGTGCGTGCATTTGTGTGTGTGTGTGTGCGCGCGCGTGCATGCATAGGCGTGTGCATGTGTGTGCCTACGTGTGTGTGTGTGTGGATGAATGAGTGAGTGTGTGGTGTCTTATAATTCAAGAGATAATTCCTTACTTTTAAAAAACTCTAGTCACTCAAATAGACACAATCTGACGAACTTTCACACTTTATACGAGGCTTCAAGATTCTCTGTTGGATGCAGCGATGATATAAACACTTCAATCTTGAATCTCTTTGGATTTAGTATTTGAACAAGTCTTTCAACTACACCCTTTCTTGTAGAGCAAGTAACTATAATTTCTTATAGGGCCCTAGCTTCTAGCATAAGAAATTTAAGAAAATGACTTCTTATCATCTCAGACATGGGTGAGACACTAATAACATGGGTGAGACACTAATAACATTTTCACCGGTAACTAGACCAGACTCATCAAAATTTGGAATGTTCAGAAGAACAATGTCTAGGATATGTTTCTCGGGAACAAAGTTATAACAAAATTTCAACAGACTAGGAGAACCACCTATTTCATCTCCAACATACACAATATAATGTTTTTAATTAATCAAAATTTTAGAAATCAAGGATGAAAAGCCAATAGGAAGTTTAATAGTATATGTTTCTATGTGTTTAACAAATTGCTCAAGCACATATTCCCCCTAGTTCCTATTTGATACAACGAGCTAGCAAGGTGAGGGTAATATTTGGACCATGATTGAAGGGTGCCCAGTTGGCAACACCAATATTGTACATGATAGCATATTTGAAACTTAAAATTAAGGCATTCGGCAAACCTTTTGATGGTCAATTGTCATGGATATTCCTTGTTATTTCTTGAGCAATGATCTTTAGTGGGGGTATCCGGTCAGCAATGATGATTTTTCCTCTTCCCAAGTATTCATTAATGGTGGCAAGTGAGAAACCATAACAATGTCCATGTACATGAACATTTCTATATTCATTGCTTCCAACATCATTGAAACCTTTGGGAAGGTTTACAATATTCACCAATCTTGAATAGAAGAGACATACATTGACCACAATCTTTAGGACATGTGCATCACTCAACAACTCCATTATTTCATAACACCTTTTGGCCTCTTCAGATAACTCTCTCTCAAGAGCTATGCGTCCATGGAAGACATATTTTAATTTTGGAACACTCTTCAAGTAAAATGAGGTATGGTCTAATGGAACATCATAAACATTTCGCGGCAGCTTCTTTTCTTGCTTGACACGACAAACTTTTTGGTGGTGGTGGTGGACGTTTTGGGTTTTAGAACAACCATTTTTTCACACCTAATCTCTTAGACTTTTTAGGAGTGTTATGAGCAGACACAACATAAAAAAAACACTCAGACAAACTCATTTAAATGGCCAAACATTAGTTAGACAATTGGAATGGCATGAGAGTGATTTCATTTGATAAATTTTTTTTGTTAGTGTAAATATAACAGAGCAAATTAGAGTATCTACTAAACATTAATACTCCAACAACCCTTGATATCAACACTACTAATAGCATCACTATCAAGGAAGCTCAATCACATTGCCTCAATTTAAAGTCTTATAATTTATTTATAAGATAATATTGATGTTGCTGAACATAAAGATAATCTAACCACTTTCGAAAACAACAACTGCAAGCCTTTAAAAACAAAACATGTGAGTTGTGAGGAAAAGGATGAATGTAATCAATAATCATCACTGAAATCATGTGGAAAATAATAATATACACACAAAATTCTGGCATATGTCTATGGATGAACAAAATTCTTTACTAATTTACATCTCATAGTAATTAATCCAATAAAAAAATAAACCTTATTGAACTTGACCAAACCAAAAAATAAAATCACAATAAAAAAAATCAATAATATTGAAGAAGGGTGATTCTCAAATACCTATCTCCCCTTCACTTCACTTCACTTCCCCACCCTGATTTTAAGGTTGCTTATTCCAGCATCCACGTTTTCAACACTAGTTTCATTTGTCATTTCACTAGGAACTGAGTCATTTCCTGCGAGCCACGCGTGTTGTAGGCACTGCTGCGCAGTTGGTCGCTTCTCGGGCGCAAAATCAAGAAGAGGTACAAGAAACTCCGAAAATTCAAGAGCGTCGCTCTCTGAAAACATGTATCTTTCGATCAATAGTTTGTTTAGTGGCCAAAACTTTAGCCTTCGAATCCTTTTCAGATCACCGTGTCTGTCGAAGAAATCCTTAGATTTCGCTCCTGTAGTAGCAATCTGCAACATGCGCAGGTATAAGATTTGTCAAAGTTGGTTTCACTTTTGTTAATCACAGATCACAAACGATAGCAATTTCTTCAAATTATATTAAGCTACAAAGCTATAACTGTTATAGCCACTATTTAACCACACTTCATACTAAATAGTATATCACGTGACATAACAATACGGAATACGAACCTTTCGAGGCATCTTTCCAAGGAGTTCCATCATCAGAGCAAGGTGATCCTGAAACCGGCACAATGGAAAGATTGGTTATTCTAACATGCTATCCGAGGTTTAGAGACTTGTGATTCACCAATACGAAGCAATCACAACGGATGTATATCCTTAACTAGCATGAGAATAACTAAAGAATATTCGAGAATGTTTATGTAATTTCGGTTGATTCGAGGACTATAGCAATAACGGTTAACACATTCAATGATCAAAATGATTGTTTGCTCCAAATTAATTTCAACAACAAAATAGCATATGAACAAAAGATCATACCTCATCCTCGCTAAAACCTTGCCCGACTTTGGGAGTAAACAACATATCACCAGTGGCGAGTTCAAAAGCAATACAAGCAAAAGACCACATGTCGACGGATAACGAATAACCAGCTTGCAGTATAACTTCGGGAGCTCTATACTGTCTTGTCTGAATTTCTTCCGCAAAAGGGTTATCAGCCCAGCAAGCATTTCCAAAATCTACCACTTTGCATCTAACATCAATCCCATGAATATTTCTTCTCTCAGATTTCGGTGATTCCCCCATTCCTCCCATCGAAGCTCTTTGTCCAGATATTTTAGCGACTGCCCTCCTCGCTCTCCTTTTCAACTTTTTCTCAATAAGACTAGTAACAGCGCCGTTTACGTTTCCCTCTGGCCTCTCTAAAATCGGCGAGACTCCTGATCTAACAGGGTCCTTGGCAGGATCAATGGTAGAAACAAGAAGAACATTTTCCAGTTTTAGGTCTGTATGGATAATACCATGTTCTCTATGCAAGTAATCCAAACCAATTAAAATGCATTGACAAATCTCCCTAACTTTATTCAACGGAAGACCTTTGTAACGGTTGTACTTGACTAGACGAAGCAAGCTGTCTCCGAGAAACTCAAGCACCATGCACTGGTGCTGGCCGTTTGGGCCCGTGTGCTTAAACTGGTCAATCAATTGAACAACAAATTTTGAATTGGACGGAGCACCGTCAGCAATGGATGAAAGAACGCTTATCTCGTGAAGAGCAGCTTGAACAAACTGCGCCGCACTTTTTTGAATCTTGAGAGCAACATATGCCTGAAAATCACAAACATAAAGTTAGAAAGATATTTTACAAGAAATAAAAGAAAGAAACAAAAAAACCGCACAGGACCACTAAGTCTTAACATTCAGCTATGCCAAATTAGAATTCAGAATCTTAGTGTTTCCAAACGCAGTTCACGATGCACACACGTAACCGATAAAAAGAAGTGCAAAGACACATTTATTACTCCTATAGTTCTCTTGAAAGAGACAAATCTAAACCTTCCAGAGATCCAGATTCCCTGCATTTACAAAATTTTCTACCGCCGTACATCTCGTTCTGTCCAGTCAAGATCAGACAACTCACATTTCAAGCCGGTAAATTTAGCAAAAAATAGCGAATTAAAACATAGATCCAGCGACACGAGATTCACAAGAGCAGAAAACTTAGGATTTTCCAAAAGCAGAAAATCAAATCCACATTCTAGATGGTCACATTTATGACAACCATTCCCCAATTTCGCCATTCCAACATTACAGATATCAAATCCATATCATAGCAATTGGATCCATTCAAAATAATATTCTTAATACACAAAAACAAACACATGAGATATATTAAACCTTTAACTTTCAAATGCATATTAAAAACACTAGTACATTCAAGAGAATCCTGTAATTGTAACCTCCACAGAATTTAAAGCAGAACAAAATTGAATACAGAAACAAACAAACTAACAGAATTTTACAACTCCAACCAGATTCCAATATAAAAGGAGAAGATTAAAAAAAAATGAGAAAATTTTAGGATGAGAAAAAAAACATACAGAGGTTGTAGTATCATAAGCAAGCCAAACGGTTGAAAACTGACCCCAACCCAATTTCCTCTGAGCCACATACCGACCACCGGCGAACTGATCGCCGACCCTGACAGCATGGTAACCTCCTTTCCGGTAGGAATCGAAGCCCTCATCATCATCTTCCGACCCAGATGAAGAAGAACACGACATGACACAGTTTGATCTATAAAAAATTCACCTTTACAAAAACAAAACAGAGTGAGCGATTTTTGAAAGCCCTTTTTGTTGTTTGATGAGAAATGGTGTGATTATAGGGTAAGGTAATCGAAAAATGGAAGCTTTAGTTTCGGGGTTAAAACACTTTGGTCTATTTGTGGTGTGGTTATATCTTCAACAATGTTCCACTTTTTTCTCTCTGTTTTTTCTTTTCCTTTCAATGCTTCTTCAATTCTTGTTTTTTCTTTTCTTTTTCTTGTCCTAACATTTTCATAATGTTTTCTTTTTGTAATTTCTTTTATTATTATTTCCTTTAAATAATCTTCTGTGTTTGTTTACAGTTATGACCTTGTCAGTCTCATTTCTACTTTTTTTTTCTATTTATTTTAACAAAATCATTAAGGGTTTTTTTTACTATTATTTTTTGCTTAATTTGATTTAATTCTTAAAATATATACAAGTAGTTTCTAAATTATATAAAACGGGTCAATTTATTTCTTAAAGTATATGAAAAATTTAAGCTTAATTTGTAATTCGATTCCTGAATTAACTAATTGGTCAATCTATTTCTTTAAATAAATAATATTTATAAGTTTAGTTTTTATTGGATTCCTAAATTTACATATTTTTCATATATTCTAAAAAATCGTTTTGGTAAATTTTATATTTTAAAAACTATATAGTATATTACTTATTTTATGGGGCCAAAATTCCACTCTTAAAGCTTATATATTTGGAATTTGTAAACAACTCAACATCGTCATCGTCGCAATCTTCGCCTTGTAGTTCCAATGTCACCGTAATAGACTCGGGAAATGCTCTTTTACTTTTATATATATTCTTTTACTATAGTGAAAAATCGCAACTATTCTTAGCACTCGCAAATGCATCTCCGAACATTCTTTTTTTAAAGTCATTCTTCATATTAAATTGAATAGGCACCCTATTATGTCAAAATTTAATTCGGACATGCATCTCCATACGCGTAAAGGTGAGTCCGAAGATACATCTCCATAAACATCATTTATTCAAAAATTAGTGAGTGGTAAGGAGATGCATCTATAGACGCTTTTGTTTCATATTCTCGCGTCAGACCTTCCATCTTCCTCCTTCTTCATTTTTAAAAAAAAAACTTCTCATCCTTTCAAGTTTTTGAGCTCTCACATTCATTCAACCTATTCTCCCTAGATAAATTCTACCATTGGAGTTATTTCTCCTCCTTTCCAGCATCTCATACATTTAAGCTTCTACTTCTCCCCAATTTGATTTGGTAAGTTTTTCAAAATTCTCTCTCTTTTTATATTTTGATGCATAGTTAATTATTTTAGGTATATTAGATAGTAGTGTAAACGAAATTAATAGCCCACAAGAACATGCACTGACATACTTTTTAGAGGGTTAGAGCAACAATGATGTTTCTTCCATGGCTGAGAATTGCATGTTTGTCCGGAGATGCATCTCCGTATCTTTTCAGTGCTATTTTTGAATATTCATATCCGGATTTGACTCAGGGTAAAATTTGGTTGATTTTGTGGAATTTGATGATGTGTCCTTACATGTTGTTTTCTATGTTTGTTTGTAACGCAGGTGCAATGGTTGAAAACAACTCTGGCAGAACTAGGCTCGACCGTGTGTCCCAAACTGCGTCAGTACGACGTGGAGAGCTATATTTATTTTCTTTTGCAATACATATGTTTTCAACTAATTAAATCGATATTGATGGTGGTGTTTTCTTTTTACATGAGCATACGTGTTTGAAATCGGTAAACCACGACAGAAAGATATTGGAATTGGGCTAGCCCGCTGCTGACTGGTTTCAGGATGTTATCCGTTATTCCGGACTTGTCGATTTATATTATTTTTTTTTGCGTACATGACTATAAACTAAGGCATGTAGACAACTTTTGCGGAGAGGTGGCATTCTGAGACGCCATTTCCACCTTCTTATAGGAGAGATGACCATCATCTTAGATGACGTCTCATGCCTCCTGCATCTTCCCAAAAGGGGGGAATTATTAGTCCCTGAAAGACATGGTTGAGAGGAAGTCGTCGCGATGATGGTCACCCATTTCGGGGGCTGACCCAACTAAGGTCTCAAAGGAGGCAGCTGATACAATAGGTGCTCATGCAAGATTTATTTTTTTGGAAAAGATTTATAAAGACCATCTGCAGTGCGCTGAGGATGCCAAAGGTGATGATCTGCAGATTGACTACTATCGTACTTGTGCATTGAGGTGTTACCTCTTATTCTTGGTTGACACATCCATGTTTGTGGACGAAAGTGCAACCTAAGTCGATTTGGTCTACCTTTAGTACATCATCGACTTGACTATGATTCACGAGTACAATTGGGGGGGTTGGTCTACATGTACTCGAAGCTAGGCGGAGGTTATCTTTGGAAGATAAAGTAGATGACAGGGAGATGCACACTGCTTACGGTAATTTATTGTTACTAATATTTTCATAATTCATTTGTTACACTTGTTATGAATATTGTATTTGAACCATTTTCAGGGATGAATCATCTCTCACTTCCCTCGTATCATCTGATGGGAAGTTGTGCATACCTACACTGAGGATTGGCCACATGTTGCGGCATTTCTCCGTATAGGGGCAATCATCCGATTGAGCCATTCAAAATGTATCTTGACCGTCAAGTACCAAACGATGTTGCCTTTTCTCTATACGAGGGTCACAACCAGATGCATTAGTTGGAAGTCATTTTCTTATACTTTGGATGACTGGCATGTGGATAATCTCTTATGGATCTTTATCTGCCCGAGTGAGTGATGCGGCAGTTTGGCTATTTGCAGATTATTCCGAGACCCCCTATGAGTCCTCTTCTCCCACCTTCCGCCGTAGAGATCTCAAAGATATACTTGACGATTTTGAGAATCATCTAGTATCAGAGGAGTATTGTAGGGTACTAGCTCATGTACATTAGGCTTATGTTGACTACTATATGACATGGTTCTATAGAGTGAAACACCTTATCATGACACCATACGCTCCTAGAAGACCACTTAGGTCAGCTAATCTGGAGGTACGTGAAGTTAGGGATGACTACACCGAGACATTTCCCCTTCAATTAATATGTTTCCAATTTCTTTTAAAGGGCACCCAGATAATATACGGAGATGCATCTTCTAACCATATTTTTATTCAACATGGGGTGATTCTTAGAAAAACGAAGTCTGGTGTGATTTTGGTGCGTCATGAGATGTAAGCATTTTCGGGTTTTCGGAGACGTGGAATGCACACATAAAGTGTAATGAGCATTTCCGTTAGACTCTCTCTCTCTCTCAAAACACATTACCCAACCGTTTTAGGGTCTGTTTATTTAATTATTTTAAAAGTATATATATATAAATTAAAGGATTGATTTTAATATCAAAATAATATAAATATATATTATTGAAACTTTAAAAGATAATCAAAATTATAAACTTTTTAGAAAGATTTTCAAAAATGATTTATATGAAAAATTACGCAAAATAACCTTAAATTTAAGTGACTTTTTTTTAAAATTTTGATATCTAAAAAAATTTATACTAAAATAATAAAAAATATAAAATAATATTTAAAAAAAATTATTTTAATCAAATTTTTATTTAAAACTTTTTTTAAAAAAACTCTTTGTAAAATTACTAAACACAAATATTTATCAATATAAAAATCATTTTAAATAAATTAAATAAATGGGTATTTAATTTATTTTATGTGATTGTTTTTAAAAAAAAGTTAAAATATATATATATATATATATATATATATATATATATATATATATATATATATATATATATATATATATATTATATATATATATATATATATATATATATATTATATATTTATATATATATATATATATATATATATTTATATTTATATTTATAAATTAAAATATTAATTTTAACATCCAATAACATAAATATTTATATTATTAAATATTAAAACATAGTTAAAATATGTTTTTTTGAAAAATATATATTTTATAAAAAAAATTATAAAAATTATTCAAAATAATTATAAACTTAAATAAGTTTTTTGAAATTTTGATATCCTAAAAAATAAGGGTGACAAAACAGGTTCGGTCCGCCGAACATGCGCGTTTTGGCCACACTTTTTTGCGAGATGACCCAAAATTTTAGATTTGCACCCTCTAATATGTCAGCTCTGTCCCGTCCCATTTTTTGTAGGCTTTTATAGACGTAGACATTAACATAAATATTTGCAATTTTAAGATTTAAAGTGCAGTACCCACGGACCCGCCACACCTCGCCTTAATATTATTTGTAATTTGATCGATTTATTGTAATTTGATTTTGATCTTCATCGTAGTATTATACTTTGAATCAAAGATGTGTCTCATTTGAATCACATACCTTCTTGATGTGAATCATGGTTAATTAATTATTTTTTAAAAAAGTCACCTATGACCGTGTGATTCAAATCATGTCATTGTTTTATTTAAATCAAATGATTTGAATCAAACAAGTTATTTCTAGAATTTATTATCTTGATTCAAATAATTATTTCATCTGATTTAAATCATAATTATCTAACTCGAATTATTTGTTCAATTTCACACCTATTTTATGTTGTACATCTAACACCTATATAAACCATTTTTGTATCTTCTCTATATACATATACAGTAATGGTTGTTGTTGATGATCAACAATAATGAAAATAACCAGAAACCATTATTCACAAATCTAGAAAAACCTGTAGTGTTATTTCTTTCGCACCTTCTTTCTCAATTCAATCTTATAAAAAAAATTCAGTGTATTGATAGAGTTGGTCATGTTTAGGAGTAGTGTGAGATTCTTGAAATCGCCAATCATCTTCAACCTTGAATTAAGAAATCTTATTTTTGTGGTACTCTACTCTAAAGATTAAGTATGAGTGGAAGACACAAGATATATTAAGGAGTCTAATGTTTTTTCCAAAACTTTTTGTGTGTATCAAATTGAAGATTCGATATTATAATTATTGTGTCTAAAGACTGACTTCCATCATAGAAAAAGATTTGTTTTCTCCATTGAAGACTTTGGTAGAGCCAAATGAAGGTTGATGCGGAACGAAGTCGGGAGTCCTCAAGATCCTAGAAGAATTCGACAGATGTAGTGTTCCGCCTCAATAGAAGAAAAAAAATCAAATTTAAACTTGTGTTTGCTTAGCAATTTGTCTTGAAATGTTTAATGTTGTCTTGATTATCCTTTGTATAAAAAATTCTTGTATATTACTCCCTCCGTTTCTTTTTAAATGTGACTTTCGTAAAAAATTATTTATTTTTAATTGTCACTTACAAAATTCAAGATAATATTAATGGCACTTTTGTCAAAATTATCACTAAGTAATTATTTGAGATGGAGAAAAAAATGAATGTAATAAAGAATTAACGATATTATAGGTAAAAAAAATATTATTTGAAAAGTAACAATAATAATTAATTTTCTTGATATAAAAATAAAAAAAAACATTTAAAAAAGAACGGATGGGATAATTTGTAAAATAGTAAAAGATTTAATGAATTTTTAGTGGTTCGTTATTGAAGACTGAAACTAAATATAAAACGATCATGCATGTGTTAAACTAAAATAAATTTGATGTACACATCTCTCTTTTCATATTTTTTTAATTGGAGTAGAGATTTACATGACTAAAATTACATGTTAATATATTTTTATCTTTATAATAATCTATTTATAATAATCTACTAAAATTACTTGAGGTATTATTTTTTTATTTGCGACAGCATTAGGTAGAAGAGGTGTGATGAGCACAAGTGTATTACTTAAGTTTTTTTTATTGAATATTTGATGGCTTAATGTGTTTGGCTGTTTTCTGTTCATAATAACATAAAATATTTTTTTTAATTCTTTTTAATATACTTTATAGCCTTTAAAAAAGTTTTAAATTTAATTGTTTTGATATTAGATGGGCATTTTGGGAAACGAGTTGTGTTAATTTAGGTGAGGAGGAATCGTCAGAGTCTTTAAAAAAGGTAGCGAGTCGCTGCCCTTTCCTGCCTCACCCCATCTGCTTTCTATCTTTTTACACTTTCGCTTGCTTTTCCTTTTTTTCTTCTCACTTCTCATTTCTTTCTTTTACCACGTTGGGCCAAGCTTGTATGGTTATTCTTATAATAACTTTCCTTTTTAGTTATGTGGGAAGAATAACTTGTTTTTTGAAGTGAGGACGTTTTAGATTAAAGCTTCCATGCCTCAAGTCTCACGTTTGCTAGCTCCATGACAATAGTGAATGCCAAATGAGTTGCAATAATGCGTTAAAGAAGGAATAATACTGATAACTATTTTAGTACATTTTTATATGAAAAGTATTTTAGTTAATTTTTAATAATTATTAATAGAAGAAATATAAATAGTAAATTATGATAATTTTGATTAGGCCCTAGAAGAGGAAAGTCATAACTCATTCGGTCTAAGAACCAACGCAAAGGAATATTGAACTCTTGGATTAACGTAATCATTATGTAATTTTTTTAGAGATAAATGAATGATTGTGAAAACGATGTCACACAATTAGAGTGTAATTGCTTCTTATTAATGTGGATAAGTAGTCTTCCGATTTCTATTAGTACAGAGACCTAGTCTCCCTACCATGAACTTGTTCTTCACCCATCAAATTGATCCATAAGTTGAGTATATAAATATGACAGCCGTGAGGGTTGGGAGGAGGATTCACTTTGTACATATCTAACACATTTAAACCCTCTTGCGATCATCCTCCTAAGCAAGGTTCTCTTCATTATAATTTTACAGGTACAATTGACGAACATTGTTAGGCCTCGGTAAAACTAACCTAGGTCACACTTACATTGAACTTTCACTCGCTTCAATCATCTTCCTCGACATGGTGACACAATGAAGCACCGCAACAGCTAGCAGCACTAGCAGCCGTGACAATGATGCCTTAATAAAAATGCATGTTGCAATGGAAGAGTTGAATCATTCCAACCAACTTTTGCAGCAGAACGCCATGGCCCTTCAAGAGCGACATCATGAAGACATCCAACCTCTTTCCGATGAGATTTAGGGCACTCTATTACCTAAAGAACTTCAAACGACCCTCACTTGTGAAGTTTGATGGGAAAAACGACGATGTGCCTCACCACGCTCCTCAGTTGTGGCCTTCAATGATTGTTAGGTCTAAGTGAGTGTCTCCTTTGTTGTGTTCAACTTGGTCTTCCGATCCACGAAAGACCTGGTTGATTGGCTTTGGGCATCAAACATTAGGCGTTCTATCATAAGACTCCTTAGCATATCGGTCTCCACCAAGTTAGACATATGCATGAACCCCATTTGAATCGTCATCGTATAGTCATTGAGGAAGTAAGAAGTGAAGTTTAAGTGACCTCTGTAGCGGTGTATTCGTCACTTTATGATTTATTGACTAAATCAAAAGCAAAGCATACAAAGAATCGAGTCGCCACCGCACTTTTATTTATCCTAAGGAAAGGCTAAAAAGCGAACAAAGGCCTAAGAAGTTTTACACATAGAAAACTAATAAAAAGATCAGAGAATCTAGGTAAGGGTAAATTACGCAAGGGGAAGGTGTTAGGCACCCAAAACGTCCTAGGTACTCCTAGGGAGCCCTTTTCACACTTGTTGAATGAAAATGTTTATTCGTTTATGACATATTGTGCAAACATGAATGGGAAGATGAGAAAAGAATGTACAATTTTTTATTATTTTTTGTGTTTGAACGGATGAACCCGTTGCCTACGTACCTTCCATGAAAGGTAAGGATCAAAACGACGTAGTTCGGCTAAAAGATTTCAAAAAGTTAGTGAGTTCATTTTAAAACACAAGCATTAAGGCTTTTCATTACCAATGGGAGAAAACTCAACCTGAATCAACAATCCACCATGCGAGGACGGCTTCAACATACTAGTGAGGGGTTAACCCTATAATAAGTATGGAAGACTTACAATCAACTCAACTAAGGATAAGGTAAGATTTACATCAACCACTATGGTAATTGAAACCTATGGCTAATGTATGAAAACATATTAACAATGGACAAAGCCACAAAACAATTGAATGGGTGAAGTTAATTGATTATGAGTATTCACAAAGTATGGTCAAGGTATGATTAGGATTGATTCAAAGAAGTGTTATGAAATGGAGTTTGAAAAGTCAAGGACTTAAGGTCCAGGTTTCTAATTTGAAAAGGCATGAAGATGTTTGCACAATAAGTCATAATTTTTGAAAGCAAAGTGTGAAAAGGTTTAGGACAAAGAGGGTATGGATAATGGAGTGTAAAACTTCTCAGAAAGGTTCACCTCTTGAGATCATATAGAAGATGATTCAAGTGTGCCCTTAGGAATAGGCAAATGAGCAATAACAAATAAACAAAACAAATGATACCGGAGGCCAATTGCTGGGCTTATACCAATCTCACAACAAAGGTGGATACCGGATACCAATAAATGGATTTACACCAGTCTCCTAAAACAAACAGGGATGTCAGATGCCAATAAATGGACTTATTCCAACCTCCTAAAGCAAAACAAAACCTGGATATCAGATGCCAATCTATCTGGGCTTACTCTAATCTCCTCAAAGCAAAGCAAAACATGGATGTCAGATGCCAATCTATCTGGACTTATTCTAACCTCCAACAGATGATCATAGGAATACAAAAGCCAACAACATGGTCTTACAATTGCATCCTCACATACAACAAACAAACAAGCATTAAGCAATGGACATAAGTAGCCAAATGAAATGGTCTTACACTCAATCCCTTCCAAATCATAGGAACAATGACCAATGAATGGACTTACAGTTGTCCTCAATGGGCAAACCCAAACAAATCACAAAGATATGAAATGATGATCATGCAATAATGAACAATTAATGATGATAAATGCACCAAGGCAAACAAGCAAACATGTACAAATGAAACAAACAATCAATCAAACAAAGTCATTTAGCACACACTATATCCAAGCAATTAGGCTCAAGCAAGGGTTATACTTTAAAGTCAACTGGAATGGGGTAAGTGGTGCTCTTAACCTTAACATTGAGGGTTAAGGTGAAGCAGATGAAAGGATATGAGGGGTGTGCCTCATGCTCTTATCCCTGGCCAGGGAGAGCATTGAATATCAGAAGGTGTGGGAGTTCAGAAAGTTGGAACTCTCTCCACAAGTTAATGACTCTATAGATCTTGGGGTAAGATCCACAATGCTTCAACATGTAATGTGAGCAAAGGGAAGACACACAGAATAGTAGGAGATGGACTACACATCTCTTTTGTCTACCAATTGCCTTATCAAAAGGACTTTTCCCGCTTGGGGACAAAGATAAACAATCACAAACATTGCCTCTTAAGGAGGACTTCAGACAGGTGCCTGGCCAAGTAACCGGCCAGGTCTTCCAGACTACATGAAGAAGAGATGTTATACCTCAATGCTTGAGCTATCAAGCAAAGCAAAAGCAAGTTCACAAAGGAACTATAGCAACTAAATGTACCTGTGGAAACATCAAACAAATCAGTATACTATACAGACAATCAACCAACAGTTAATGCAACAGACAATCAATATAGGCAAAGGCATAAGCCACAAGTCAATCCCAATTGAATCAACTTCAACCTACAAAACACACATTATTAATCAAAAGCAAATATCAAATGCTCTCAAGATGAGGCGTCATCAATTGTGTAACTTGCATGTGCAACCTGAAACAAAGCTTCAAACATGAGAGGCAAACCCTTAGGCTAAAGCCTAGGGTCAAAGATAAGGAAAAAATTTAAAACAGAACATGAAAATTGACCAAAATCAAGTTTAATCAATTAAGAACAAATTCCAATTGGTCTCATGTCAAAACTGCGCACCAAGTCCATTTCATAAGCAAATCATGTCAAACAAGCAAGTTGGAATCACATTGGAGCAAACAGAATGAACCACTTCAAATCAAATCAAACATGGCTCAATAAATTCCAAGAAAAATCATGCTTAAACAGAACACATTGAATGAGCAACACACCAAAATTCATTGCATTTGGATAAGTGGAAGTATGTCAATTAAAATCAACAAGTCATGGTATACAAAAACAAGCTCAAACAAGACCTCAAATGGTACATCAAGTTCATGCAAGCATAAAACAGTGATAACAAATGATAAATGATCCAAACCAAAAACACAATGAACTTCAACATGTTAAGAATCAATGTACAAAATTTCAAGCTCAAATGATAAGGCATGAGAATTTCACAAATCATGGAAGTTGAACACTCAACAAAAGTCCAAATATGACAAGCCAGAAGAGAAAATCTCAAACAAATTGGAAATGGATCAAAACATTCTACAAAAAATCATGCTCAAACTAGACATCCATAAGAAACAACATGCAAAAATTCAGATTATTTCAAGTTCATATGGCATGGTAAATAAAATCAGCAAATTGGACAAGAAAAGGTGTGACACACATTGTCACACCTCCAATAATCACATCATATCTCCCAATCCAGAAATGCAAAAATCACAAACTATATACCAAAATGACCAGGAATGAGTCTAGATTATGCATGCAAAATTTCAGCTCCATTGGATCAAGCATCATGATTTCATAAAAGAAATGGTAAGCAATGTGCAAGGAATGGCATGCAAGAACAAACCCTAGGAAATTTTTAAATCCAACCGTGCACAAATCTGGAAAAAATATCCAAAAAAAAGTAGACATGATGATGAACATTCCACAAAAAATTCCAGGTGATTTGGATTAGTATTTTTTGAGTTATAGATTTTTTAATGTGATGAAAAATTAAAAATGATGAATGGAAGGCATGTAAGCATGTAAGGCATAAAGAAAATAATGCAAATGGCAACATGAAGAAACGCGGTGGAGCGGAATCGAACCGCGTCAACTTTCAAATATGGCGCTCACTTAATGAAACGCACCGTTTCATTAAGTGAGGTGGCGTACGGTAATTGGCTACATGGCATACTAACAGCGAAATACATGCAGAAACAAGGCCAAGCGGATCAAAGTGAATTCTGGAAACGAAAACCTAATGTTCATCATCATCTTCATCCTGTTCATAATCATCAAGAACAAAACTCCACAGAAATGCATGAAAATTATATCAATCGATTCATCCTTCATCATACATCACATATCCAGTCTCAATTTCATCTAAATCTAACTACATCAAATGAATCGAGCAAAACAAATTCTAACATCCAACATTCAAATCAAGATAACTTCCTCAATTTTGCATGAAATCACTAGATCTAAAGTTCATTATAACCAGCAACAAAGGATCTACAAGATGCATATCATAATTGCAAGAATTAGAGTGATCGAATTCCAACCTCTATGGAGATGCAGAACTGAATACGTGTGAATCAAGGCTTGGAAGTGTGAAACAAATGATCTATGTTGCTTGGATGAATGTATGGAAGCAAGACTTCAGCTCAACACAGCTTGATTTCGATGAAATCTCCAACTGCCATGGGAATGTGCAAAGTTCAACAGCTGCAATTCTTCAAGAATTCTCCACGATTTGCTTCAACAGATCTTCAACTATGCCTGTAGAAGATGAATAAGCCAAGAACAAAGCAAAAGCTACCACGAAAATTGATGAAAAAGTTGAGAGAATTTGAGATGAAGAATTTTGGATATGAAATTATGAATGTGTTGTTACTGAATTCTGTTATGTTTAGGGTTTTATATCACTTGCTAATGAAGCTCCTTAATCATGATTAGCAAAATGTAAATGGATTAAGTGAAATGAAGGTTTATGCCAAAATGCCAAAATCACCCTTATGCATATGTGGCCAATGGAACAGTGCGAATTTCATGTGTAGCAAGCTCAAAAATCTGTTTTGATGCAAAGGTAATTGGTTTGGAATGAGAATAATGCACATTTTTCAAATTCACATTTTCCCACCAAAATTCAAAATGAAGTCAAGTGAAAAATGCACTTTTTTTGTGATGATTTTTAATGAAATGTGATGCATGATTATGATAGTAGGGATCAAGAGAAAATTGCTCAAAGAAGAATCACATGAATTGGCCTTTTGATGCAAAAGTTATGCCTTGTTGAAGTTCAAAATTCCTTGCCAATGATTTGATCACAACTTGCCAACCATAAATGAGAAATGGATGTTCTTGGACTTTTTGGAAAGGTAAGAGCAAGATCTTCAACTTTCATGTTGGACAAAATTTGATTTGAAGCCTTCTTAGACATGTAAATTTGAGGAGAAAACCTTTCCATTTTTGGCAGTTTGAAATTACAGGTCACTTACTATTTTTGGAAACTTTCCATCTGACCTCAAATTCTCCAATGATGATGTTTGACATGTTATATGAGACTTGTATGGGCATGAATGAGACCTCTCAAACCATCTCCCACCTTCAAATCCCTGATTAAATGCACAGTTGACCACAGTTGACTTTGCTAGGGTTTTGGTTGACTGAACAATGCCTTGATGAATTTCAAGCCTCTACCACTTGAGATCTTGATTCCAAATGATATCACAACTCATATGAACCTCTTATAAATGATCATGGTGCCCAAATTCTTCAGAATGGCCACCATCTATAGCTCAATGAATGCCTTTGACTGGTTTGACCTAATGTTGCTTCATCTGCAAGTGACAAGGTTAAATGACAATATTTTTGTACTTTTGGGTTAGTAAACAAATGAAAAGCAATGATATACAGATGCAAAACATGCTTGGTGATCAAAAACCACTCTCAAAAGATAACCCACCCACAAGGAAGGAGGCAAAGGTGTACAATGATCCTTGAGGCAATGAATGATGCCATGAGGGATCTTAGGGACAAAATTGGGGTCTTACAACCTCCCACATAACTCTCGGTGTCAAAGTATGTGTTCCAAAAGGAGGGCGCCATTGTTCTCTTTGTAAAATCCCCAAAGGCAGTTACCCTTATGGGCAATCCATCGTGATCCATGTCGTCATCATCGTTTAAATTGACAAACAATTAAGGTTGGACACCTTTTCCATTTTGACCCTGAATAGGGAATAAAGCCCATTTGACCTCTTTGGGCTTGAAAACCTTGAAAGACGGTGTGTGGGTGTGGGGTGTGGGGGGTGGGGGTGGGTGTGGGAGTAGGGGGGACAGTTTCCTAAACAAGTTTCTTCTTTCATTTGACCAGCAAGCCATCATAGTGGATTTTAGGGTCATCAAACCACTTCTCCCCCCTTTCAACTTTTTTCTTTACGTGGCGAGCTTTCCTCTTAGAGAAAATCATGAGGGTTATCCTCTCTACATACAAGAAAGTAAACATTAGATAACGAAAACGATTCAACTACGAATGTGTAGACAAAAACCAAAATTACATAAATATTCGTCAATTATCCTCTCCCATACATCACTATGGTCTAGCTCTAGTGATTCCTTCGAGCTCATAATGGAAAGTTCCTCTAGGATAGTAACAACTTTCATATCTATGATGGTCAAATAATCACAATTGAATTTGTTTATGGCCATAGGGTTGGTTGTCCAGGACAGAGGGAATCGATAGTCACCGTCTCCCCCATATATCACCATAAATGTGTTATCTCTCCCCTCACTCTCACGAGCATATCCTTATAGTTATTATAGTTTTTAGAGTTAAGGGTAAAAATAACTCTCCTAGGAAATACGCCCAATGTCACCTAGTCCCCATCTTGGTCACATAAAAAGAAAATAAAATTCCTTTTCTGGGCCGACCATGTCGACCTCGGTTGACCATCATGAAGGAGCCATACTCCTTCCAGAATCTTCTCATCACACGAGAAATATCATCCTAATGATTACAAAGGATCTCAACTGCAAGTGAATCCAATGGCTCAATGTAGTTCATCCCTAATAAATAGCGAGTTCGTTATTTCCATATATATATATATATATATATATATATATATATATATATATATATATATATATATATATATATATATATATATATATATATATATATATATATATATATATATATATATATATATATATATATATATATATATATATATATATATATATATATATATAAAAGGTGTCAAATTTAAGTAAAAAGTTTCGAATCCAATTTCACTTTACTATTCTTCCTCGCATATTGAGTATCTAAAGCTTTAATCCACCCTCACCACCGTTTCTCAACTCATTTCTAGTTCTTGATTGGAAAAGCGATAATGTCTGTCGGAATCGACTTTTGATTCCTACGATTTCCATGATTTCATGTTCGCTCTTTGGTTCATTAGCTCATAACCTCCTCAAGTCACCGAATCAAGAGCATTTTGAATTGAATTCTAAGATCCATATCATTTTGATTCAATCAAGCATTATCTCAATTATGATTCCTCGAATTTCCGAGTTTCCAATTTCTACGAATTCAGTTGATGTTTAGATCTAGAGATACTCAATCCACCGTAGTGGGAGAAGTCGTCGTTGCACGTGAGACTGTCATTGTTGCTCTAGCAACGATCAATCAACCATATTTTGCTCTTTCGCAAGGCATCACAAATCCATGAGCGGTAATTCCATTACATCCAAATTCAGTCCATGCTCCACATATAGCCATATTTGTTCAAGTTACTCAAATTATTCATCTTGTTCCACCTCCAGTTTTATAACCAGAAGCCTTCCCTGGCCTCCAAGTGTTGCAAGCAAACCTCGGAGTGCAAGGTGCTAACGAACTGTTGAACCATGTGTACAACATGACTCAAAAGCAAAACTAAAAATACACTTGAAGGAATGATCTAATGCCTTGAAGAAAGCCTCCACAACACTCCACCTCGTAGAAACTTTGTCCTAGAGGTAGCATCAAGGAGGACCCATACTTCCATCTCAGAGTTATACGGGGAGAATAAAGACGAAGCTCTTCGATTAAAAGATCAACATATGAGTAAGAAGTATCACACTCCTCCCTAGAGCCTCGGGGGGGGGGGGGGGGGGGGGGGGGGTCATCATTTTACTTCCCCGAATTAAGTAGATAATCAATTGGGAAAGGTGCACATAAAACATCCAATGACTGTTAGGATTTCCGAAAGCAAGATACCCAAGTCCATGGAGAAGCCTCCCAAGTTGGTCGAATGTGAGGGAAATGGAGACCCTGGAGAGCACATGCAACTTGTCAATGACCGGCTAAATTACTTCAGCCTTGATGACACATCTAAGTTCAAGATATTTGCATTTACTCTTATCGGACCGACCATGTTATGGTTCAATGGCCTTCTAGACATGGGTATTACATCTTGGACGAATTTCTGTGAGCGGTTCTCTACACATTTCATATCCCAGAATAGACGACCTGTGACTGAAGTAGCTATAAGTGGAACTGTCCAGGAAAAGAAGGAAAGCTTGCGATCTTACATAGACCGATTCACGCAAGTTATTGTCAAAGTCGATGGGGGGAGAGGGGGCTTTTAGTGTTGGATCTTTGAGAATGGTCTATTGAGAGACCATTCTGAAGGAGAACGGCGATCCAAAACGCAGCGGAAATTAAAATTTTCTCCTTTAGTGATCCTTACGAATGGGCATGATCAGTGATAGAATATTTACCTCTTGTGACGATTGAAACCTTTGATGCAGATCTACGGAATGATCACGAACATTGAACAATGAAAACGCCTCTACTCAGTCCACATGAACGGATTCCTTCAATCTCAGTGCTAGCTGCTATGAATGAAGGCTTTGAGTGAGAGAGAGAGAGAGAGAGAAAGAGAAAACGAAAATGCAACCGCAATTAATGCTTCTGCACAAGGGTTCTATTTATAGAACCACTTGTGTGGGCTTCAAGCTAAAAATCCCATTAAGTGTATGTGGCCCATATCTTATAATATGCCCAAAATCACTTAAGTGCATGATACCTTACCATATTTCGTATTCTACTTAAGTACATCATACCTTACGATGTTCTACAATTCACTTAAGTGCACCATACCTTACGGTGTTCCTTAGTTACTCTATCTCTCATCAATCTGTCCTTTGTGTGTGACACTGTAGGTTTTCGCGGCATTGACAATTATATTAAATCACGTATTTAACATAATAAACAGTGAGCGGTATCTAGCAACACATAACTATTATCCAAGACACGAAAATGTCATGTGATCTGACAAATCCTTCTGTGATAATACTTATGCATATAATTACCTTTTTGCCCTTATGTCTATATTGAACACAGGGCATAGACCGTGTCATCCTTGTCCAGTTCAATATTGGGCCCATAGACATTTATCCTGTTATGCAGGATGGGTAAATTCCATCTAGGTCACTCATGTCCCTCAGCATGCTTCATGGAGTACTGTCATACCCCGATTTTAGATCCATCTGCATTCATCCACTATGCATCATGCATTCATTTTAATATAAACCCTAATTCACGTCTGAGGTCAATCGTTGACTTTCTGGTCAATTAGTTGACCAAAGTCAACCGTCCATTCCCAAATCCATATTGTCTCGATTTTGATAAACATTGGTCATTATCTAGGCCTTTTCGGTCATGGTGCTTTTAATTACAAAGTGGATTCTAATTTAAGTTATTTGACTTTTTAATTTTCAATTTAATTTTAATTTCAAATTAAGTCTAATTTCAAATTTCAATTTAATCTTTATTGTTTTTTTTACTAATGATTCAAACTCTAATTGATTTTAATTTTCAAATAAATGTTAGAAATGATATCAAATTAATTTTAACAAATTATAGATTAATTTGATTTTAATTGGTTTTATTGGTTTTTTTTTATTTTTAGTTGACATTTAGACTAGTCTTGGATTATTTCTAAAATCCATATCCATTTTTATAACCAAATATCTATTTATTCATTAACCATTTTAACAACCATGTCCATCGAAATCCACTACACCATTTCTAGACTTTAAGTCAATGTATGACATTCAAAATCTTAACTCATCAATCCACGTTCGTGTTTAAATTCATATTTAACGATAATGTCCAATAATTTTTCGATCACAGTTAATTCCCAATTTTGGTTCAAACCGGTAATGCCAATCATAATGCAAATCTCAATAGAAATTTTCCATAACTATTCAATTTCAATTTCATTCAAATTCCATTCAATACAATTCAATAGACTTACATACAAGTCCAACTCAATAAACATTCATTACATAATCTCATTCATTCAATTAACTTTCAATACATAATCTAAACAATTCAATATGTTTCCAACCCAATCCCATGAGTATTTCAAAATAGCCTGCCAATACCAAGCTTCAACCTACCATGACCTAACCTAACCTATACATGGCATAATTCCATAGTAGCTAACGAGCAAGCCCTGCATTTTTCCAAGCAGATAAAGAATTGTTGTAAACACAATAATTCATGACAGTAAACCTTCATTTCAAACTCCTCACAACTAATCTAACCATTTTACAAAACTACCAACTGATTTTCCTCCTCCTAACAGAACCTTCAACCTACAACTAACTTCAACACGTTTTCAATCAACTCACCCCTCTTGACCACCTGAGACCTAATCCCATCCAGCTTTCCTTGATTCATCATCCAAAAGTCATGTTGGTTTGCTTTTACCACGTTTCTTCATTTGCGAGCAACATTGCCCATGTTCAAGGTCATGTCCGCCAAACCTACAAAACCAACCAAGTCACGACCACGCATTAGCACATTGCCATGAAGTTCAAGCAGAAGCAAGTCACATGTTCAAACAAGTTAATTCACAATGGACTTAGAAACCTATTATTGCTCTAGCATAAGTGTTCATCGAACCATTCATCCAACATGATCTTGTGACATACCATTTACAAGCAATCGTGTTACATGTTATGCAACATATGTGACAAACTCAGTTATGAAAACAGGGCAGAACCAATGCATTCTAACCAAGGAAATGAAACAGTTCATGGCAAAACATCAAGCAATACATGACCATTTTTGATCTCCATAGACCAATTTGAAACCCTAAGGTATTGAATATAAAAAGGAGGAGCGGCGATGAAAACGGGAGGAGAAGAAGGAGAAAAAAAACCCTAATTGAAAAACAGCGAAAAAACCTAGATTGAAAAGGCAAAGAAGGAAGATTCAAGCCTCGCCGTCGCCATCGTCACCGCCGAAGGTAAGCTTCTTACTTGATTCTCTTTTGAAGCCATGGATTTTTGCATGTATAGTGAGAGTAGAGAGTATGAGCGGCTGAGAGATTATGAGAGATTGGAAATTTGAGAGGCGCGAGGGTGAGGGAGACAGATTGAACGCTGAGAGAGATTGGAAGAGGAAAGGTTGAGAGAAGTGAACGATTTGGTGGAGTTTGGTTTCACGTGTCTCTGATTCTGTTCCTTTTATTTAATTTAATTTCAAAAATGGTATTTAAAACCTAATTAAAAAAACCACCCACCCTTTGGTTTTTTCTTGGTTGTTTCATTATTAAATTTTGTGTGCTGATATTAATGCATGTTTATTCTCCACCCAACAGCCAGGCGGCTAGGGTCGGTCCATTGGATTCCCTCTCACCATTGTTGTGAGCTTTGAATAGTCCAACAGACTATCTTATTTTAGTTTTTATTTTTTAATTTTAATTTCAATCTATTCTGGTTTATATATTCAGGTTGTTATTAAAGTAATAAATAACCATAACTGGCCTAGTGGAGAGAGAGCAGTTTCATCTTCTTTAGTGGGATGGGTTTGATACTTAGGAGTAACATACCTTTCATATTTTTATGTTTGCTATTTCATTTAGATTTTTTATAACTTCTACTATTTATTTTACTTTTATATTTCTATTCGATTAATTTAATTTAATTGTTAATTAGTTGTTAGATTTTAAATGTTTAGTTTTTTTTTAGATTTTTTAACTGTTGACTTTTATTTGATATGGGATTTGGCACGGTTATTTGATTTGCATGCGTTAATTAATTTAATTAGGTTATTGATGCCTATGTTCATACCCTCTACACATGTAAATAACCATATTCAAATCCACTAAATTTTCGATTTAAATTTCACTAACTTTCCATAGTTTCGACATTTAATTTCATTTCCTCCCATTAGAATCTAGCATCCTGGTGGGAATTCGATTTTATATATAAAATTAATTCGATATACATATAAAATTGTAAAATTAATTTTATTCCTACAATTTTATTTTTAAACTATCTTTGCAACCCGATTAAATTCCTTTTTTTTTAAAAACACGAAAGAAGAGGACCATTCGAATCTTGCATTCCGGTGGGAACCCTCGAATAATCAGTCCTGAACCATGCGTTTTGGATTAACCGTTCATTCTTTTCTTTCACTCTTAAAACACTTTAATTAGCTTGGACAAAATAAAGGCTGTTGGGATCAAACATTCTGGCGTAACCCTTTGAACATTTGATTCTCATCAAGTGTTCGTTGTCCAAATAATTTTCTTAAATAATTCGATTGAAAATGGACCATTGGAATCTAGCATTCCAGTGGAACCCTGAAATTTTGATCTTAGGGCTTATGCCTCATTCTCAAATATCCGTCTTTCAAACTCAAAAAATACTTAATCCTTATTCAACACCTTTTCAATAAAGATGGAAATGGAACATGGTGTATACCGTGCACTGTAACACCCTTCTAAAATACCCCAAATATTTAATTAAAATAACAATAACAATTATATATCAGAGTAATTATGCACCAAGGGTGTCACACAATACTTCACACATTTCACCATAAAATTCAGTCATGCTCATTATTTAATTCAAAATAACATTTTTGCATAATTCGCAGCGGATAGAAATCAAATCAACCATTCAAAACATATAACAGATTACATGTAAAATTATTCAACAATTAAAAACATCCCATCCCGATGTTACATCTATCAGAGCACGACCCACTACGGAGACTACACTAGACTCCAAGCACTAGCTTCTACTCAATCACTGCTCGTTACCTGAAAAATAGTTGTAAGGGTGAGTTCTTCAATCGATATTATAAGCATTATAAATCATCATGTAATGCTAAGTAATTTAACACGTTTCATCACCCAAATCAGATTTACACATTCAGTAACGGCACATCAACTCCAATATCATACTCAATAACAACATAAAATGCAACTCAAATGAGACTCGACTCGTCATGCATGTGGTACCAATCGGAGTAAAACTCCCAACTTAAAATCATTGCCATTTTAGTGGGCATCAAGGCATAAGCCTTCAACTTTCAACTTAAAATTTTGCCAATCCAGGCCAACGTGGTGTGAGCAAAGCTCCGACTTAATGCATATGGATGTACATGGCATACACGACTTAAACTGCCGACAACATAATAAGAATAGCAATACAACAATGTTTTCAACAAAATCAACTTATAATCAACTTATAATCAACTTTGGCTCACCAAGCCTACAACTCAGTATTTTCAACAACTTTAACACAACTTATCAACATATTTGTATCAACACTTCATAACATAAACTCAACAAAGTTACTCATCAAAATTAACGATAATAGGCCAATAACCAATTATGTTCACAACATTAAAATATCAATTTTTCCAATTTCCAACAGTGTTAACCGGTTAACGCCCTGGGTTAACCGGTTAACGCAGGACAAAACACACTTTCTGGCAAAACGCAACAGTGTTAACCGGTTAACGCCCTGGGTTAACCGGTTAACGCAGGCAAAACAGCATATTTCCACAAAATATAACAGTGTTAACCGGTTAACGCCCTGGGTTAACCGGTTAACGCAGACAAAACAGCAGTTCCTGCGCTAACACAAGGCAGAATGCAGAGTTCTCCGCATTTTCCGCCGTTGGAGGACTTCCGGACCTCCGATTCAACTTCCGTAAAAAGCTACATTATCGGAAAATCACGACACATACAATTATCGATTCAATTTCAGTTTTCATACAACTTATTCATCACAATTTTCTCAGCATTCTAAATCCCAATTAGGGTAATTCCACGGTTTATCACTACCCATTACATGCTATCCCATAATACCCATTAAACGACGATAAACCCCCCTTACCTGAGATAATCCGGCAATCTCTAAGCTTCAAGCTTTTCCGTTCTTCAACCTTTGCTCTCTAGCTCTTCCTCTTTGCCCTTTCTCCACTTTCCACTTTTCAGCCGCTTCTCTGTTTCACGTGAAAACTCTTTACCAAAAAAATGAAACCCTTTTCTCTTATTCCAACTTATATATTTTCCATTAATTATTATTCCAAATAATAATAATAATAATAATCCAATAATTCAATTTATTTAATTAAATTAATAAATATATTATTAACTTAATTTAAATAATTCTCTTATTTTATTCGGGGTGTTACAACTCTCCCCCACTAAAAGAGTTTTCGTCCTCGAAAACATACCTCAAGCAAATAACTCTGGATAAGACTCTTTCATCTGACTCTCCAGTTCCCAAGTCACATTGCCACCTGCTGGTCCTCCCCAAGCTACTTTCACTAAGGCAATCTCTTTACCCCGCAACTGCTTCAACTCTCGATCCTCAATCCTCATAGGCGATATTTCAACAGTCAGGTTATCTCTCACCTGTACATCATCTACTTGGATCACATGCGACGGATCATGAATGTACCTCCTCAACTGAGACACATGAAAAACCTCATGCAAATTCGCAAGTGACGGCGGTAAAGCGATACGATAGGCTACCTCTCCTATCCTCTCCAAAATCTGATAAGGACCAATAAATCGAGGTGTCAACTTCTTTGACTTCAAAGCTCGACCAACCCCAGTTATCGGAGTAACACGAAGAAACACGTGATCTCCCTCTCGGAACTCAAGTGATTTCCTCCTCTTGTCATGATAACTCTTCTGACGACTCTGAGCAATTCTCATCTTCTCCTGAATCATCTTAATCTTTTCCGTAGTTTGTTGAACAATCTCTGGTCCAACCACAACACTCTCACCGGGCTCATACCAACATAACGGTGTCCGACATCTCCTACCATACAAAGCTTCAAACGGCGTCATACCAATGCTCGAATGAAAACTATTGTTGTAGGTAAACTCAATCAAAGGTAAATAACAATCCCAAGCACCTCCCTTTTCCAAAACGCAAGCTCTCAAAAGATCCTCCAATGACTGAATCGTCCTCTCAGTCTGACCATCAGTCTGCGGGTGATATGCAGAGCTCAATCTCAGTTTAGTTCCCAAAGCCTTCTGCAAACCTTCCCAGAATTTCGATGTAAATCTAGGATCTCTGTCCGAAACAATACTCGACGGAATACCATGCAAACTTACAATCTTCTCAATATACAACTCAGCTAATCTCTCTAACGGATAATCCATTCTAATCGGAATGAAATGAGCCGATTTTGTCAATCTGTCAACAATCACCCAAATAGCTTCAAAATTCTTACTTGTCCTCGGTAAACCAGAAACAAAATCCATACTGATACTATCCCACTTCCACTCTGGAATAGCCAACGGTTGCATTAGCCCAGACGGCTTCTGATGCTCAATCTTTGACTTCTGACAAGTCAAACAGGAATAAACAAAACTTGCAATTTCTCTTTTCATTCCCGGCCACCAAAATAACTTTTTCAAATCATGATACATCTTCGTAGCTCCAGGATGAATACTCAGGCCACTACGATGTCCTTCTTCAAGAATACTCTTCTTAAGTTCGATAACATCCGGAATACACACCCGATTACCAAATTTCAAAACATCATTCTCATCAACTCTGAATTCGCCACCTTGACCTTGATTCACTAGAGTCAACTTATCAACCAAAAGCACATCGGATTTCTGACCCTCTCTGATCTCCTCCAGAATACCACTTGTTAACTTCAACATTCCCAATTTAACACTATTGTGAGTACTCTCACACACCAAACTCAAGTCTCTAAACTGCTCAATTAAATCCAATTCCTTAACCATTAGCATAGACATATGTAATGATTTCCGACTCAATGCATCAGCCACTACGTTTGCCTTACCCGGATGGTAATTCAACCCAAAGTCATAATCCTTCAGAAATTCTAACCATCTCCTCTGTCTCATATTCAGCTCTTTCTGGTCAAACAAATACTTTAAACTTTTATGGTCACTGAAAACCTCAAATCTTGACCCGTACAAGTAATGCCTCCATAACTTCAGAACAAACACCACAGCCGCCAACTCTAAATCGTGTGTCGGGTAGTTCCTCTCATGAACCCTCAGCTGTCTTGAAGCATAAGCTATAACCTGCTTATTCTGCATCAACACACCACCCAAACCCAACAATGAAGCATCACAGTAAACCTCAAATGGTTCCGACGAACTCGGTAATATCAGAATAGGAGCAGTAGTCAACCTTCTCTTTAACTCTTGGAAACCTTCTTCACATTTTGAGTCCCAAACAAATGCTTGCCCCTTTTTAGTCAACATCGTCAACGGTAACGCCAACTTAGAAAATCCCTCAATGAACTTCCTATAATAACCAGCCAAACCAAGGAAACTTCGAATCTCAGCAACAGACTTCGGAGCTTCCCACTTAGATACCGCTTCTATCTTAGAAGGATCAACAGCAACACCACCTCTTGAAATCACATGACCAAGAAAACTAACCTCTTCTAACCAAAATTCACACTTGGATAGTTTAGCAAATAACTTCTTTTCTCGTAGAACTTCTAAAACCACTCTCAAATGCTCAGCATGCTCTTCTTCAGACTTCGAATACACCAAAATATCATCAATAAACACCACAACAAACTTGTCTAAGTACGGATGGAAAATCCTATTCATATACTCCATAAATACTCCAGGCGCATTAGTCACACCAAAAGGCATTACAGAATACTCATAATGTCCATACCTTGTTCTGAAAGCAGTCTTCTGAATATCCTCGGTTTTCACACGGATCTGATGATACCCAGATCTCAAATCTATTTTGCTGAACACACTTGCACCAACCAACTGATCCATCAAATCATCAATCCTCGGCAAAGGATACCGATTCTTGATCGTCACTTTATTCAGTTGCCTGTAGTCCACACATAACCTCATAGTACCTTCCTTCTTCTTAACCAATAGCACTGGTGCACCCCACGGTGACACACTCGGACGAATAAATTTCTTATCCAACAGATCTTCCAACTGACTCTTCAATTCAGTTAACTCAACAGCAGACATACGGTACGGAGCCATCGATATCGGCCTGGTACCAGGTACCAAATCAATCGAGAACTCCACTTCGCGCTCTGGCGGTAATTCATTCACCTCTTCCGGAAACACATCAGGAAAATCACACACCACGGCTAGATCGCCAATCACCAGTTTATCTTTAGCCTCCAAAGTCGCTAACAGCATAAACAACTCTGCCCCATCAGCTACTTCCTCATTCACTTGCCTTGCTGATAGAAACAAACTCTTTCCCTCCTCAATCTCAGGAAAAACCACCGTCTTATCAAAACAATTGATAGAAACTCGGTTAAACACCAACCAGTTCATACCCAGAATAACATCAATCTGCACTAGTGGAAGACACACTAGGTCCATCCCAAAGTCTCTACCAAAGATACTCAAAGGACAATTTAAACAAACCGAAGTAGTAGTCACTGAACCCTTCGCAGGAGTATCAATTACCATACTACCAAACATCTCAGATATCTCTAACTTAAGTTTCACAGCACAATCCAAAGATATAAAGGAATGAGTCGCACCTGTGTCAATAATAGCTACAAGAGGAAAGCCATTAATATAACACGTACCTCGGATAAGTCTGTCCTCACTGGAGGTTTGAGTTCCGGTCAATGCGAACACCTTCCCAGTTTGAGATTTCTTTGGCTTCTGACACTGACTTCCGATATGCCCTTCTTCGCCACAATTAAAACAAATCATTTCCTTGTGCTTGCAATCAGCTATTGCATGACCAGTCTTACCACAACGAAAACATCTCTTTACTTTAGCAGTGCATACATTACTCTTATGACCAGCCTGACCACATTTGAAGCAAACTATACCAGCAGGAGCACCTCCCCTACTAGTCCTCTGAGCCGGAGCAGCTCCTTGTTTCCCTTTTCCCACTGGGGCATCATACGGCTTGCCACGATTTTGATGTTGCTTGCCCCTGCGGTCACTGACAATCTTGTAATGAGCATTATTGTCTTCTTCAAATATCCTACAGCTATCAACCAATTCAGTAAAAATGCGTATCTTCTGATACCCAACAACCTTCTTAATTTCAGAGCGCAGTCCGTTTTCAAACTTGATGCACTTTGAAAATTCAGCACCAGCACCAGTGTAATGAGGATAAAATTTGGACAGCTCCACAAATTTCGCAGCATAATCAGTGACAGACATGTTTCCTTGCTTCAGCTCAAGGAACTCAATTTCCTTCTTACCACGGACATCTTCCGGATAATACTTTCTCATGAATTCCCTACGGAATACATCTCAAGTAATGACTTCACCTGCCACGGTCAACCTCTCGTGAGTCTCTAGCCACCAGTCATCAGCTTCGACTGCTAGCATGTGAGTACCATACCGAACCTTCTGAGCTGGAGTGCAATCCATAACACGGAAGATTCTCTCAATCTCTTTCAACCATCCCAAGGCTGCATCTGGATCATGCTTCCCTTTAAACACCGGCGGATTCTCTCTCTGAAAAGTCGCCAAGCTACGTGATCCAGCATCACCACCAGCATTTGGCAAGTTCTGCACAGCTTGTGCCATCGCTTGCATTGCGGCAGCCATTGCAGCGTCATTCCTTCCAGCCATTTCAACTTAACAATACAACACAACTTAAAAGTTAGATTAGTAACAATACACAATTGTTAGACAGTAACGACACGACAACTGGCCGGACAGACCAACCTGCTCTGATACCACTAATGTAACACCCTTCTAAAATACCCCAAATATTTAATTAAAATAACAATAACAATTATATATCAGAGTAATTATGCACCAAGGGTGTCACACAATACTTCACACATTTCACCATAAAATTCAGTCATGCTCATTATTTAATTCAAAATAACATTTTTGCATAATTCGCAGCGGATAGAAATCAAATCAACCATTCAAAACATATAACAGATTACATGTAAAATTATTCAACAATTAAAAACATCCCATCCCGATGTTACATCTATCAGAGCACGACCCACTACGGAGACTACACTAGACTCCAAGCACTAGCTTCTACTCAATCACTGCTCGTTACCTGAAAAATAGTTGTAAGGGTGAGTTCTTCAATCGATATTATAAGCATTATAAATCATCATGTAATGCTAAGTAATTTAACACGTTTCATCACCCAAATCAGATTTACACATTCAGTAACGGCACATCAACTCCAATATCATACTCAATAACAACATAAAATGCAACTCAAATGAGACTCGACTCGTCATGCATGTGGTACCAATCGGAGTAAAACTCCCAACTTAAAATCATTGCCATTTTAGTGGGCATCAAGGCATAAGCCTTCAACTTTCAACTTAAAATTTTGCCAATCCAGGCCAACGTGGTGTGAGCAAAGCTCCGACTTAATGCATATGGATGTACATGGCATACACGACTTAAACTGCCGACAACATAATAAGAATAGCAATACAACAATGTTTTCAACAAAATCAACTTATAATCAACTTATAATCAACTTTGGCTCACCAAGCCTACAACTCAGTATTTTCAACAACTTTAACACAACTTATCAACATATTTGTATCAACACTTCATAACATAAACTCAACAAAGTTACTCATCAAAATTAACGATAATAGGCCAATAACCAATTATGTTCACAACATTAAAATATCAATTTTTCCAATTTCCAACAGTGTTAACCGGTTAACGCCCTGGGTTAACCGGTTAACGCAGGACAAAACACACTTTCTGGCAAAACGCAACAGTGTTAACCGGTTAACGCCCTGGGTTAACCGGTTAACGCAGGCAAAACAGCATATTTCCACAAAATATAACAGTGTTAACCGGTTAACGCCCTGGGTTAACCGGTTAACGCAGACAAAACAGCAGTTCCTGCGCTAACACAAGGCAGAATGCAGAGTTCTCCGCATTTTCCGCCGTTGGAGGACTTCCGGACCTCCGATTCAACTTCCGTAAAAAGCTACATTATCGGAAAATCACGACACATACAATTATCGATTCAATTTCAGTTTTCATACAACTTATTCATCACAATTTTCTCAGCATTCTAAATCCCAATTAGGGTAATTCCACGGTTTATCACTACCCATTACATGCTATCCCATAATACCCATTAAACGACGATAAACCCCCCTTACCTGAGATAATCCGGCAATCTCTAAGCTTCAAGCTTTTCCGTTCTTCAACCTTTGCTCTCTAGCTCTTCCTCTTTGCCCTTTCTCCACTTTCCACTTTTCAGCCGCTTCTCTGTTTCACGTGAAAACTCTTTACCAAAAAAATGAAACCCTTTTCTCTTATTCCAACTTATATATTTTCCATTAATTATTATTCCAAATAATAATAATAATAATCCAATAATTCAATTTATTTAATTAAATTAATAAATATATTATTAACTTAATTTAAATAATTCTCTTATTTTATTCGGGGTGTTACATGCACTCCTGAGATTAAGATTCAAGATGGATGCCTTATTTTTCTTAGTTCTCGCCATCGTCTAAAATTGTCAATGCGGTTTCTTCAGACCCTTTCTCAATTAAACCTGAAAAATACTTAATCTTTATTAAACACTTTTGTCAATAAAGATGGAAATGGAACATGGTGTATACCGTGCACTCCTGAGACTAGGATTCAAGATGGATATCTCGCTCATCCAAGTTCTCGCCATTACTCAAAATACATCCAACCAATCAAACTCTTTTTCACCGTCGTGCGACTAATCAAAGAACCTTTTTCATAAATGAAAGATATATTGTCTTAAGGTGATGCAAAACAATATTTCGGCCACGATTGTTGAGTCGAGATAAGTGACGTTTTTCCGAATGTAGATTTATAAATCCGTTCGATGTGTGGTATGCGTCCACTCCTCATCTGTTTTGGGTAAAACAATGTTTTGGTAGATTAATACAGTATAGCTTTCTCTAAAATCGACCAATAAACAAACATTTTTCTACCCAGAACTACGTAAGCCTTGATTTCTCTATTGAGATATGTAGGAGCAGGATTTATAAATCTTGTCAGGCCCACTAATAAAAAACTTAGGTTTAGTCATTCGTTAAAAAAATCCAAAAACATTCTCCTCTCTTGTATTCTTTCTCTCCCTCATAATAACTTGAGAAGACTAACATAAGCTAACATTCAAAATGAAACTAACTAAACGGTTCCCGTTGAATACAACGGACGTGAGGGATGCTAATACCTTCCCCTTGCGTAACCGACTCCCGAACCCTGATTTGGTTGCGACGACTAATAATCATTATCGTTTTGTCTTGGGTTTTATCGATATACCCCCTTTCCTTTTTAGGAGTAAATAAAGTTCGGTGGCGACTCTGTTCAGTCCATCAATGCGAGCGTACGATCGCGCTTCGCTTAATGTCGTATCCCCATTTTTCGAGGTGCGACAGATGGCGACTCTGCTGGGGACAGGAACATCCCTATGTGAGTCAACCCTAGTTTAGTTAGGTTTTTGTATGTGTTAGCTTTGTTTGTTTATTTTTTCCTTTGTTATATGCTTTCTTTATCTTTGTTTTATCGCATTTTTATATCTGTATATATATCTCTGTGTGGGTGTTGGGATTTTGATATCATGAATAAAGCTCTACACCCAAGCTTTGGAAAAAGAAGAGAGAATACATAAGTTTAGAATTGGAAGTTGTGTAGTGTTAGTCCCCAAGGGCCACTCCTTGCGTGCCTAGCATGAAGACTCCCCTAGAGTAGACCTGTTTGTAGATCTCGTTATAAGACAACTAGCCTGTTGCATGACGTTGATTCATGAAGGGTCCATGACTCTAGGAACCCCTCTTAGAACCAGTTCCTGCTTTGGTGGTTGCGTAATGTTGGACTCCAAGGGCCTCTCCTTTTTGCACCCAACATGAAAACCCCGCTCAGAAGAGACCTTTCGTCACTCTTAAAGCGGCTAGCCTGTTTTATGGTGTTAAGACGATTATGGTCCATGACTCTGGGAACCTTATCAAAAATGTAGAAACTATCCTGTGAGTGGGTTTATGGGTAGAAAACCTAGAACTATCTGTTAAGGAGACTACCTAGTAGGGTGTTCTATGTTACTCATGTTATCCCAGACCCTAACTACCTGCATTGCATTTTATTTGCATACCAAAACACAAAAAAAACAATGCATTGCATCCATTCATATACCGTTGCATATGCATTCGTCATCATGCATTTCATATCATTTTTCGAAAATACCAAAAAAAAACTCATCCATCCTTTGTCCATGATCAGCAAAGTGATTCTCAACACGCGTTTAGAACAAAGGACCATGTCTTAGGAGATGATGGACGAGCTAAGGAAAAGCCAAGAAGCACTGAAGGAGGAACTTAATCTTTTGAAGAGCCAAATGAGATGGGTCTTGGAAACCCTGCAAGTTTTGTTGAGAAAAGAGGGTCACCCAATATACACTGCTGCAACAAAGAGAGCTACTACTCCGCATCCATCTGGTGTTACCCCAAGTCAAGGGAAATTCTATATGGCAACTCCTCGTCTACCGGCATATGGCCCTCTCTCAAGACGTCATCATCAACATCCTCTGGCTATTCCTCCTCAAAATCACCGAAGTCAGGTTCAGAACAAAAATCAGAATCAGAGCAAGAGGAACAAAAATCACAATGACCCAATTCCGGTGCCATATAGCAAGCTCTACCCACAGCTGATCCAGAATGCTTTGGTGACCCCTCAAGCTCTCACACCTACGTCACCATACCTGTCATGGTACAATCCAAATGCAACATGTGAATTCCATAAAGGAGCATTGGGACATGACCTGGATTCTTGCTTAGCGCTGAAAGCCTTGGTGCGAGAGTTGATTAACAAAAAGAGCTTAATCTTTGAAGAAGATCACCCGAAGGTCAAGTGCGAATACCATACTGGAACAATGGGGAACTCCATCGAGGAATGCAAGAGTTTTAAGCTCAAGCTGCAAAGATTGATTGACATAAGGTCACCAACACTCAAGGAGGAAGGCTCAGGTACATATACCTTGATTTCTGGGCCAGGTAATGAGAAAGGGAAAAGACCCTTGAAACCCCTCAAGGTTTTGTTCCACAAGGAAGATGTCAGGGATGTGGCTAATGAGATATCATTGTTTCCTGGTAAGAGCATTGAGATACCGCCTTGGATTTCCAATGTCACGACCCATACCAATGAAAGAAAAGGAGAAGTGAGTAGTGGATCCAAGAAGGTTGCGTTCAACGATGAGATTGAAGGAAAAGAATTTGAAGATCATCATGCCAATGTCAAAAAGCTTGTTGATCCCAACCTTCAAGTTTGAAGAAGTCAATTCCCTAAAGCTGGAAATTATTTGGCTGTCTCAGCATTTCTTATGTAGTCTCCTTGCATGTTGATTGTTAACTGCTTTTAAGCATTGTTGTTTTCTTTGAATAGGTAAGATTAATGAAATATTTATGCATCTTTTGAATTAATCCATTAGTATTCACTCGTTTTTCATTCATGTTAAAAACAAAAAATACTCCTCTCATTCACTTTTGTTTATCAAATCGTTGTGCTAACAAAGATTGGGTGGAGGATGATGAAAACGAAACACCTGAAATTGTTGTGGTATGCTTTGGAGTAAAACCTTGTCGATGATGTAAGGCATTGTTTCAAATTCCCAAACACCGAAGAGATAAGGAGTTAATCCCTAGTCAACCACTTTGAGCCTAGACGCTGGTGTTTATTTCGAATCTAAAAACCCTTAATCTTAACCTGGGGCAGGGTAGTTATGTTCAGATAGTTTGATCGTGCATTCGATCTTTCAAAAAATCGTCCATATGTACATCCTCCAATTAGGTTCAACCACATGTTATCCTTCGCGCACATGTTGAGGTGTCGAAGAAGTTGAGAAAAGCTAAAATTAGTGTTGGTTGATCCTCATCCACCAATAATGTGGCAGTCAACACATTTCAAAAAAAAAAAGAAAAAAGCCCGCTAAGTCAAACACCACAAAATGACTTAGGCAAAAGTTAGGGCATCCCGATGAACCAAAAGCTTCAAAGAAGTGGTCCAGGAAAAGTTAGGGATAAAGAAAAACAAAAAAGAGGTTATTAAATCCTCAACAAAAACAAAATAAGGTGACTGCCATTTCAAGAAAATCTCACCTCGAACCCTCATTTCCACTTTCGCACCTTCGAGATCGAATGCATGCATTGAATTAACTGAATATAGGAACTGGAGATCAACAAGAAGAAGGGGTGGGTAAAAAATAAATTTTGAGCCTTATATCCTTTTGTTTCAAAAAACCGTGAACCAGACCACGTTACAACCCTTAAAAGACCTAATTGAGGCATGGTCTATTTTGAAAGCATACTACAATAAGGTTGTGTTAACTTGACTCCAAACAATTTTTGTTAATCATTTGATGGCGCAAACTTATATGTTGTGAATGACTTGATCACCATTGTGTTCTTACCAATGGCTCGTTCACTGTATTTCACCCACTCATATCAATAAACTTTGATTTCAAATTTTTGCATAAGCACTGCATTAAAATTACCATTTTGGAATGCACAATCTTATTTGCGAGTCAACACTTAGCATCAAAGAAATTCCAAATAACAGTTGAGGAACTTGATGAAGTGAAAGAAGTCTAGTCAGGGACAAATCACTTCGAGCATCAGTGAATTTAAGCTAATCACCCTAAGGGTCATCTCGCCAAGAGTAATTTGTTTCAAGACTTAGACTGGGGCAAGCCACCTCAGAGCTCAATGAGTCCAACTATCCAAAGGACAGTCAATCAAGAGTCTACCATTCCACCATTTGGTTAGTCAAGTTTAGACCATTGCAAGTTTCAAACACTTGGGGAAAGCCATCTCGAGGTAGTCTCATGGCAAGTTGTTTCCAAACTCACTTTCAAGGTGAACATTTCCAAAGTCCCAACAGATTGGGGCAAGATGAGCCACAGAGGGGTAGACCCCCTTCATGCTTTCAAATTGATCAAACAAATTCTGCCATATGTCAACAACTATTGACTTTGAGACGAGTGCCAAAAAAAATTATTATGCTAACATGATTCATTAATCCCCCAAAAGAATCCCATTGGCTAAGTTGTGGTATCAAGCTTGATAGAATTCTCCTTTGATAGCATCTATCATAAAATATTTGGTTGAGTTCTCGGTGTTGAGGAATCACGAGCTTCCATAAAAAGCCTCTACAAACTCCCAGTCTTCCTATTGTCAGCATTGCATATGATGATCATTCATATATCATGCATAAAAAAAATTCAAATCATATATAGCCGAAATGTACTTCGGGCTCATTTTGCATTGACCCAGGTCTTGTTGTTGATCCTATACCCTTTGACCTCTAATTCCAGTTTGTATTTGGTGCCCTTAAACCAACATCCGGTTTTCGCAGTCATTTTCAAGTCCAATTGTTGTTGGCAAAATCCGTTAAAAGTTGGTTATAATCCATTACTTACGGTTAAGAGTCCAATTGTTGTTATTCCATTATCAGGTCATATATGAACATGTTGTTCAGTGCTATTCAGGTCATATATGAACCTGTTATTGAACTTTATTCCATTGTCAGGTCATATATGAACCTGTTGTTGAGCTTTATTCAGGTCATATATGAACCTGTTGTTGAGCTTTATTCCATTATCAGGTCATATATGAACCTGTTGTTCAGTGCTATTCAGGTCATATGTGAACATGTTATTGAACTTTATTCCATTGTCAGGTCATATATGAACCTGTTGTTGAGCTTTATTTAGGTCATATATGAACCTGTTGTTGAGCTTTATTCCATTATCAGGTCATATATGAACCTGTTGTTCAGTGCTATTCAGGTCATATGTGAACCTGTTATTGAACTTTATTCCATTGTCAGGTCATATATGAACCTGTTGTTGAACTTTATTCCATTATCAGGTCATATATGAACCTGTTGTTCAGTGCTATTCAGGTCATATATGAACCTGTTGTTGAACTTTATTCCATTGTCAGGTCATATATGAACCTGTAGTTGAGCTTTATTCAGGTCATATATGAACCTGTTGTTGAGCTTTATTCCATTATCAGTTCATATATGAACCTGTTGTTCAAGTGCTATTCAGGTCATATATGAACCTGTTATTGAACTTTATTCCATTGTCAGGTCATATATGAACCTGTTGTTGAGCCTTATTCAGGTCATATATGAACCTGTTGTTGAGCTTTATTCCAGTATTACCAGATTCTTGATATTCCCCAACATTGTCAGGTCATATATGAACCTGTTGTTGAGCTTTATTCCAGCATTTGCCAGGTCATATATGAACCTGTTTTGAAGAGTCTTTCTATATGTTTGTTTCAGTGTTATCAGGTCATATATGAACCTGTTGTAGCATTTTTTTCCTTACTCGTGTTTAGTAAGTCATATGTGAACTTACTACCGAAATCTCTTGTATTCTAAGTATCGTTTATCAAATTTCACTTTGAGTACTCCCCAACGAGTGTCTGATTCTCCAGCAGGATTTGTTTTCCCCAGCAAGTTTGTTTTTACCATTTGTCTGTCTCCCTGTGGACCATCAGCATTCCCCACAGATTGGTCTGCCTAGTAGCATCTCCTGTTAAGGGTTCACCATATCCCTAGCAGATAAAAATTACAAAAAAGAATCTTGCATCAGCACATATCATATCATATCATATCATGTCATAGAGATTCAGGATCAAAATCCGGGTCTTCTTAGTATTTAACTATCTCCCACTATGATCATATGAAGAGTGTCCTGCTTCATATTCTCTAGTTGAAGATACTTAAATAGGGGCAACTGTCATACTCCGATTTTAGATCCATCTGCATTCATCCACTATGCATCATGCATTCATTTTAATATAAACCCTAATTCACATCTTAGGTCAATCGTTGACTTTCTGGTCAATTAGTTGATCAAAGTCAACCGTCCATTCCCAAATCCATATTGTCTCGATTTTGATAAACATTGGTCATTATCTAGGCCTTTTCGATCATGGTGCTTTTAATTACAAAATGGATTCTAATTTAAGTTATTTGAATTTTCAATTTTCAATTTAATTTTAATTTCAAATTAAGTCTAATTTCAATTTTCAATTTAATCTTAATTGTTTTTTTTTACTAATGATTCAAACTCTAATTGATTTTAATTTTCAAATAAATGTTAGAAATGATATCAAATTAATTTTAACAAATTATAGATTAATTTGATTTTAATTGGTTTTATTGGTTTTTTTTTATTTTTAATTGACATTTAGATTAGTCTTGGATTATTTCTAAAATCCATATCCATTTTTATAACCAAATATCTATTTATCCATTAACCATTTTAACAACCATGTCCATCGAAATCCACTACACCATTTCTAGACTTTAAGTCAATGTATGACATTCAAAATCTTAACTCATCAATCCACGTTCGTGTTTAAATTCATATTTAACGATAATGTCCAATAATTTTTCGATCACAGTTAATTCCCAATTTTGGTTCAAACCGGTAATGCCAATCATAATGCAAATCTCAATAGAAATTTTCCATAACTATTCAATTTCAATTTCATTTAAATTCCATTCAATACAATCCAATAGACTTACATACAAGTCCAATTCAATAAACATTCATTACATAATCTCATTCATTCAATTAACTTTCAATACATAATCTAAACAATTCAATATGTTTCCAACCCAATCCCATGAGTATTTCAAAATAGCCTGCCAATACCAAGCTTCAACCTACCATGACCTAACCTAACCTATACATGGCATAATTCCATAATAGCTAACGAGCAAGCCCTGCATTTTTCCAAGCAGAAAAAGAATCGTTGTAAACACAATAATTCATGACAGTAAACCTTCATTTCAAACTCCTCACAACTAATCTAACCATTTTACAAAACTACCAACTGATTTTCCTCCTCCTAACAGAACCTTCAACCTACAACTAACTTCAACACGTTTTCAATCAACTCACCCCTCTTGACCACCTGAGACCTAATCCCATCCAGCTTTCCTTGATTCATCATCCAAAAGTCATGTTGGTTTGCTCTTACCACATTTCTTCATTTGGGAGCAACATTGCCCATGTTCAAGGTCATGTCCGCTAAACCTACAAAACCAACCAAGTCACGACCACGCATTAGCACATTGCCATGAAGTTCAAGCAGAATCAAGTCACATGTTCAAACAAGTTAATTCACAATGGACTTAGAAACCTATTATTGCTCTAGCATAAGTGTTCATCGAACCATTCATCCAACATGATCTTGTGACATACCATTTACAAGCAATCGTGTTACATGTTATGCAACATATGTGACAAACTCAGTTATGAAAACAGGGCAGAACCAATGCATTCTAACCAAGGAAATGAAACAGTTCATGGCAAAACATCAAGCAATACATGACCATTTTCCAACAACCTGCACAAATCAACTTGCACTAGCAGCAAATCGTGCAACACAACTGAACAAGTTCACAAAATAACTAACAGGCTTCTGCGACACTTCAAAGCAAACTCAGAATCCACCTTCTATCTCCAATACACAATCCAAACTTCCAAAATGAACCTGCATAATACACACAAAAATAGCCATTTTTATTACAACCCTGTTTTGTTTTCCAGCACATCACAGCAGTCCATGTTTTGGTTACAAAAGCCATAGTAGAAATTGAAAAGAACATAACAGGATTCAGAAAAAAAACTCACCTTAACCTCTTGAACTAGTTTGGTTCCTCCAATTTCCACAACAATGTATCGAAAGCCACAACGGAACCGGCATCCAAAAAGCAACAACCTACAACAGTCCGTAACACTTCAGTTTCTTCCAACTTAACTAGACACCATTAAAACCAAACAGGAAGCAACACACATAGTACAAACCTGCTACGAGTAATTAGGCAAACCATCACCTAAACCATCAAACCAACATGAGCTTCGAGCAACAGGTCCATGCAACCGAGCTAACCCACATCCTGCACTAGTTCAACATAACACAAACCTGATCACAATACCCAAACCAGACCTGCAATGAGCAAAAGCCTGCAGTTAATTCAAGCCAAGCAACAAACCAAACAAAGCCATGAGAAAACCGAAAACGCTCATGAATTTTCACTAATTTTTTCACTGCAGTAAAAACAAGGTAATTGGTAAGGCGTTAAAATTCAAAAAAATACCCGAAAGAGAGTCAGGACGAAATAGAGCGAGAAAGGGTAGGTTCACGTTACCGTTCCAAAACAAACAACAAAGAGGCAGACCAAAATCTGACAACCCTAAAGGGATTTCGCAGAAACCCTTTTTGATCTCCATAGACCAATTTGAAACCCTAAGGTAGTGAATATAAAAAGGAGGAGCGGCGAAGAAAACAGGAGAAAAAAAAACCCTAATTGAAAAACGACAAAAAAAACCTAGATTGAAGAGGCGAAGAAGGAAGATTCAAGCCTCGCCGTCGCCGTCGTCACCGCCGAAGGTGAGCTTCTTACTTGATTCTCTTTTGATGCCATGGATTTTTGCATGTATAGTGAGAGTAGAGAGTATGAGCGGCTGAGAGATGATGAGAGATTGGAAATTTGAGAGGCGCGAGGGTGAGGGAGACAGATTGAACGCTGAGAGAGATTGGAAGAGGAAAGGTTGAGAGAAGTGAACGATTTGGTGGAGTTTGGTTTCACGTGTCTCTGATTCTGTTCCTTTTATTTAATTTAATTTCAAAAATGGTATTTAAAACCTAATTAAAAAAACCATCCACCCTTTGGTTTTTTCTTGGTTGTTTCATTATTAAATTTTGTGTGCTGATATTAATGCATGTTTATTCTCCACCCAACAGCCAGGCGGCTAGGGTCGGTCCATTGAATTCCCTCTCACCATTGTTGTGAGCTTTGAATAGTCCAACAGACTATCTTATTTTAGTTTTTATTTTTTAATTTTAATTTCAATCTATTCTGGTTTATATATTCAGGTTGTTATTAAAGTAATAAATAACCATAACTGGCCTAGTGGAGAGAGAGCAGTTTCATCTTCTTTAGTGGGATGGGTTTGATACTTAGGAGTAACATACCTTTCATATTTTTATGTTTGCTATTTCATTTAGATTTTTTATAACTTCTACTATTTATTTTACTTTTATATTTCTATTCGATTAATTTAATTTAATTGTTAATTAGTTGTTAGATTTTAAATGTTTAGTTTTTTTTTAGATTTTTTAACTGTTGACTTTTATTTGATATGGGATTTGACACGGTTATTTTATTTGCATGCGTTAATTAATTTAATTAGGTTATTGATGCCTATGTTCATACCCTCTACACATGTAAATAACCATATTCAAATCCACTAAAATTTTGATTTAAATTTCACTAACTTTCCATAGTTTCGACATTTAATTTCATTTCCTCCCATTAGAATCTAGCATCCTGGTGGGAACTCGATTTTATATATAAAATTAATTCGATATACATATAAAATTAATTCGATTTTATATACAATTTTATTTTTAAACTATCTTTGCAACCCGATTAAATTCCTTTTTTTAAAAAAACACGAAAGAAGAGGATCATTCGAATCTTGCATTCCGGTGGGAACCCTCGAATAATCAGTCCTGAACCACGCGTTTTGGATTAACCGTTCATTCTTTTCTTTCACTCTTAAAACACTTTAATTAGCTTGGACAAAATAAAGGCCGTTGGGATCAAGCATTCTGGCGTAACCCTTTGAACATTTGATTCTCATCAAGTGTTCGTTGTCCAAATAATTTTCTTAAATAATTCGATTGAAAATGGACCATTGGAATCTAGCATTCCAGTGGAACCCTGAATTTTTGATCTTAGGGCTTATGCCTCATTCTCAAATATCCGTCTTTCAAACTCAAAAAATACTTAATCCTTATTCAACACCTTTTCAATAAAGATGGAAATGGAACATGGTGTATACCGTGCACTCCTGAGATTAAGATTCAAGATGGATGCCTTGCTTATCTTAGTTCTCGCCATCGTCTAAAATTGTCAATGCGGTTTCTTCAGACCCTTTCTCAATTAAACCTGAAAAATACTTAATCTTTATTAAACACTTTTGTCAATAAAGATGGAAATGGAACATGGTGTATACCGTGCACTCCTGAGACTAGGATTCGAGATGGATATCTCGCTCATCCAAGTTCTCGCCATTATTCAAAATACATCCAACCAATCAAACTCTTTTTCGCCGCCGTGCGACTAATCAAAGAACCTTTTTCATAAATGACAGATATATTGTCTTAAGGTGATGCAAAACAATGTTTCGGCCACGATTTTTGAGTCGAGATAAGTGACGCTTTTCCGAATGTAGATTGATAAATCCGTTCGATGTGTGGTATGCGTCCACTCCTCATCTGTTTTGGATAAAACAATGTTTTCGTCGATTAATACAGTATAGCTTTCTCTAAAATCGACCAACAAACAAACATTTTTCTACCCAGAACTACGTAAGCCTTGATTTCTCTATTGAGATACGTAGGAGCAGGATTTATAAATCTTGTCAGGCCTACTAATAAAAAACTTAGGTTTAGTCCTTCGTTAAAAAAATCCAAAAACATTCTCCTCTCTTCTATTCTTTCTCTCCCTCATAATAACTTGAGAAGACTAACATAAGCTAACATTCAAAACGAAACTAACTAAACGGTTCCCGTTGAATACAACGGGCGTGAGGGGTGTTAATACCTTCCCCTTGCGTAACCGATTCCCGAACCCTGATTTGGTTGCGACGACCAATAATCGTTGTCGTTTTGTCTTGGGTTTTATCGATATTTCCCCTTTCCTTTTTAGGAATAAATAAAGTTCGGTGGGGACTCTGTTCAGTCCATCAATGCGAGCATGCGATCGCGCTTCGCTTAAAGTCGTATCCCCATTTTTCGAGGTGCGACAAGTACCCATCAACTGTCTTTATGGTTATCTAGTTACGGACAATGTTTGATCAGCAATAAAGCACTCGACTCTACATCTAGGGTCCATAGTGGTTTCAGGTCGAAGGGTGGTATACACCATTATCACCATGAGAATAACTTATGACATTTTGCATAATATTCTATATAGTATTCTCATAGCGGGTCAATCCGGTATAAATATTACTCTTAATATTCATACCTATGTTTAAGACTTGATAACTCCTTATCCATGATCCATGAGATATGATCATCAGTCTATATACATAATAGTCTTAATGCTTTAATGTTATCCCACTTCATAATAAAGCTCGACTACGGGTACTTTAAGAATAGTGTCCTTATGTTTAATGTGATCTCATGATCAAGTCACACTTGATACATTAAACGGACTAGCTATCCTAGGGATTTTATTAAATAACATAATAAAGAAAAAGCCTTTTATTATTAATAAATAATTCGATACAAGTACCAAAAGTATTGGCCTCTAGGGCTTACACCAACATATTCATCCAGGTCGAAGATATGGAGGAAGAAAGTGAAGAGCATCCAAGAGATGCTAAATATGGAAGAGTCATACATACTGTTAGAGGAGAAGTTGAGCACACGTTTCGAGAATTCCACGTCAGCCGAAACCCATTCCATATGTAGGAACGACATCATAAGTACACCCCCGGGAAAAGATCTACCAAGACTATGCCAACACCAATTTTTGGAAGGAGGGATTCTGACATCCTTATCCCGTCAGGGAAACATCTCGCACTGATTAATCGAACTACTATTGCTTTTATATGAGTCACGATTACACCATGCATAATTGTATACAACTAAAGGATGTCATCAAAGGGTTCATTAAGAAAGGTCGTCTGACCGAGTATGTCAAAGGGGAAAATAGATATGGAGGAATCACCTAAAGGTAAATCCCCCTCGAAGACTATATATGAGGATACTAGCGGTGCAAGCAAAGAGGCTAGTAAAAGAAATCGCCAGTACATTGCCTTCATCCCTAGAGGTGTACCATGGGAAAATTTTCCCTCCAATATACGATGAAGTGAAATATCACCATGATGATAGCTATCTACAGAAAGTATGCAATCACCACCACAAAGTTTTTCCATTGGTAATCACCGCCAAAGTGAGGCAGTTTGACATCTCCTAGATCATCATGGTGGCAGCTCCTGCGATATTATGTACTCGGAATTGTTTGAGAAGATGGACCTCAACACGGGCAACATATGACCGTATGAAGGTTCCAACCTCCAAGCATTAAATGAGACCACCACCATCCATGGGAATATGTGGAGTTGATGGTCTCCGTAGGCGATATGAAGGACATCTGAGCGGTCAATTCACAATTCTTTGTTGTCCCTTGCAAGAGCATTGATAGGTTGCAAGTATACAATTATATTAATGTAGTATAAGCAATATCATGTCCACAAATATCAAATGACAAGTACAATCATCTCTTATTCCTGTGTTTATCTAAGCATACACGAGAAAATTATTGTTTGTGCAAAAAATAAAAATAGTGATTAAATTCAATAATAAAAGAAGAGACTGAAACAAGACCCATATTTACCAGTTTTATTTATATAAATTCCAACATTTAATTATAACGAGAATATTATCATCTGTAGAAAATACTAAACTAGTGATATAGCCAACTTTCGTTGGTGCGTCAGTGGATCTTAAACCCACAAAATGCCGACTTTTATAGCTTAAATATTGAGCTTAAAAATTCTTTACAAGATGAAAATAGTTTCTGGTTAGTTTAAAAATTCTTTCTCTATCTTTAAGTTAAAAGTTTCAATAACAAGGTCAAATATATTTTTGCCCTTTCAACACGTAAACAGTATCTCGACGTTCTTACTTTCATATCGAGTCTTTTTCCTTTCAAAATATAGAATTCAAAATGGAAACTTATGTATTCTCTCAATCAATTATCACCCGCATTTTCATGGTTGTCAGAACCTATGTTTTGAATTCCTACGTCAAATATCAATTCCTCCCTTTCAATACATAACTGATATCTCAGTGTTTCTACTTTCGTAGCAAACATCTTTATCTTTAAAAAACTTACAAAATAGAATTTTAGTTCTTGTTACAATTAAATATTTAAGCAATTCGTATAAAATAAACTAGTAAAATACTCATCATATTTCAGACTCTAAAACAAACTACTCATATATAATAACTAATCATTCAGAGCATAATTTTGATGAATACACAATTAAAAACAGTAAAGAAAAAGAACCTGGAATTAAATAAAATTGAATCTTGATAAATAAAATGTTTCAAAGGGAAACTTTGTTCCAAGTACAACAATTCGGATATAAACGCAAAAGCAAAATAATAACTCCAAAAGTGCCAAAAACTTAAAGAAACTAAATTGCATAAAAAATCCAATGAAGAACTTTTATGCTAAAAGTTAAAGTAATTCTAGTGCTAGTAAGCTTGGATGACTATCACATGAGTTACAATGGTATTTGTAGGTATTTCTATACTCATAAATCCTACAAACAGGTCTAGAAAATGTGTAAAACAACCTTAGAACGTGGAGGAAACAATTAAGAAAAAGACGCAACATGGGGGATCTGGACATCATGACGAGCATCACGGTTCATGAAGGCCTGGATGTCATGACATATTGAAGGTATGCATTTGAGTCTAGGACCTATGGGAGGGTGTTAGGCTGGCTTACAGCTTGCCTGACATGGACTTCAAGTATGCCCTCTCTCCTTGGTCATTAGAGCCATAACAATCAGCTCAGTAGGGAGCATGACGGTCGTCATGGCCTCTGTCAACGGGTATTTTTCTTTGTTTTTCACTGCTTCCTTGTGTAGACAGTGTCAATCATTTGTACCTGAAATGCAGAGTAAAAATCCAACTTACTGAAGCAAAAATATCTTAAAATAAACTTAAACAAATAAACATTGAGTTAATTAAAATAGTGAAAACGCATGTTATCAAGCGTCTATAGTTGTATCCTTGGAAGACCTTTTGCAACCACGTTAGATAGTGTAGCCTCGTTGGTGCACCTACAATTAAAGTATCATAATCTACAGGGAGAACCGACCACCATCAGCACCAATAATGTAACTGTAAAACCCTAATCCCCAACGCATAATTATAATTAAATTGCAGATTTTTCACAATATTTTCACATAGGATATTACACCTCTCGAAACACACACACACCTGCTGATCATGTAACACTTAATTTAAATAAGCATGCAACATAATATTTTAATACACACGATTGCACTTAGGATGTTTTCACGACATCAATTCATCTTATTTATACTTGGGATGTTTACACGTCATCCAACTTATCTGATATCATGGCAGCGGAATCACAATTAACACACACACCAATTTAAATCCCATAATAAAATATTCATATTATAACTAAAAGCATCGACTCGTAAGTCTTCTCCAAATGCTTATCACACCAAAAAATATACATACGAGAGCATAACCAAAACTAAAACAACAAAACTAAAAGAAATAGCTCCAGGAGCTAGCTTCCACTCACAACAACGCCCATGCTCTTGAGTATCTACATGATGCCCATGTAAATGCAACATTCAAACAGAAGGAGTGAGAAATAAAAATTAATAATAATAGGCATATACTACAAGATAAGATATTAAACACATAACATATTCTACACAATCTCAATCACAATATATCAATTACATTCTTACTTCCTACTCACCAAACCAATCACAACTAAACAAATATATCTTAACAAATGCACATATAACTCATTATGCAATGCAACTCGTCTATGCAACTCTATGCATATTCATGTGGTACCAAATCAACATTTGGTTCCCTCTAGAACCGGATCCCCTCTTCTGAACCCCTGAGCCCCCTCTTTTAAGCTCCAAGCCCCCTATATGAGCTTGGGACAAGTCACTAGTCCCCTTTTCTAAACTAATGAACATGCATCTTCATATAACTTAACATGAATGTATGAACATGTAAACAAAGTTCAATGTGTTAAGACCCCTCATGATCCTAACATACATGCATTGACAAACTCGTGTAATTCTCTCTTCTGGATTACCACAACAACTCACACAATACTTAGCATAGCAACACAACTCTAACACATATTAATAATCCAACTCAATAAAATTATCAATTCACATATATGTAACTCACCTTTAACTTAACAATACCCAACAACATACTTATAAAATCAACAAGTATCCAAGAGAAAGTATAGTAATATGACATAACATCATCAACTCGTTTATACATAATCATCTCTCATAAAATTAATAAAATCAATTACAAATTATTTTCAATCATTTAAGTCACACCAAACAACCCCTAACACTACCCAACAATAGTCAACAATCCCGAAAATTCAAAAGAATCAAAAATATTTTTTTATGAGTTCAAACATCTCAACAAATTATTTTTATTAATTTATTCTATACTCTTAACTCATAAAAAATCATGACAATATATAATTATAACTCAATAAAGTTTTCACGGAACTCTAAACAACTCTACAATAATTCCTACAACTCTAAAACAACTCTAAAGTGCTCAAAAATACTATACCGATAACTTTTGCATATAAAGATAACTCTTATAAACTCAATCGACAACTCTAACAACTTTATGAACAACTCTAACAAAATTAAAAATAACTTAACTTAACAAATAATCCAATTGTTTATGTGTAACTCAAAACTCCATAAAAATATTATACTAATAATATTAAATCATCATCATCATCATCATTATTGAAATATTATATATTATTAGCAACTTGAAGTTACTAATACACAGAAAAGTCACGGTTTATTAACTTCCTTATAATTTTTTATTAATAACCATGAGTTGGCCCAACCGGAATATACAATATTTATCAGCAATATACAATATTTATGTATCGAAGGTTTGGTGTTTTAGTCATGTGGCAATCATAAAATTGATCACTATAATTGTTAAGGGACCAATCTGACACGAAAAATAATTAAGGGACTGATGACTTTTTGACAAGTGTACCGATATTGTCGCAGTAATAAAGGATCGAATCTACATGGACTGTGTTCTAACAAGCCAACAATTGTGCAATGTAAAGGAAAACAATAATTGAGGAGGAGGGGGGTCATGTTTCATAACAAAAAACAAACTACGAGTTTAAAACAGAAATATTAAGATGGTTAGGTTGTGTATCAAATCCCCTTATCCTCTCTTGTCGATGTATGATGTCTTATACGAATGATCTTATCCTTATAATCTTACGATGAATTGACAAAACCATTGTAACTGATCCTTCACAAAATAACTCACTAATCACTAATCAGAGCTTCTTATTCCTAGTCCACCAGCGTAAGCAGAATTAGGCGATGTACAAGATGTTAATTCCCTATGTCACTACTTAGAGTCTCATATCCCTATTCAACCAGCGTAAGTAGAACAATTTTCATAGGTCCCACACATAGGCAAAGGATCAGGAATCTCTATGTGTCAAATATTAGATTAACAAAGTATTTCAAATAAAAAGAATTAAGATTAAGAAACAACTGAATAAGATTATAATTCAAAGGATTCGTTATGGGCTCTCTAAAATTCGTAACCCCTTGTCAAATTGCTGAAAATCCCCTTAAAAACAACTACATGCACTATGCAACTCATACATCTCTATCGCGCACGTGATGGTGCATGATGGTGCGCGTGATTATTCTAGTAGCTGCGTTAAAAAACACTATTTTTCACCAGAATTTTCACTAAGTCTCATTCTTCCATACTTGGCTATTTTCACTCATTCTTTGGTCTTTCTTCATCCTTTTGGCTCATCTTTCGCTTATTTTTCACCGATTCTTCGTCTATGCAATGACAGACTGTCATCATAACCCCAAACTTGAATCCTTATTTGTCCTCAAACAACTCACCTATAACTTCACATTTCAACATACACAAGTCGTACAATAACAAATGAACATCACTATATTTTTTAGTTACCTGATCATTGTTCCAGCTTCCAACTTCCATCCGGCAAATTCAAAAAACATCCTCAAAATAAATTATACTTAGCTTGATCATGTTCGAAAATAGTTCATCATAGAAACCATAATACACACATTAGAGGTCTTTTCGGGTTGTAACTAGGATTATGTTTGGGTGGATATTTTTAGGAAATTAGGTTTAAATACCTTTGGAGTTAGGTGTCTAGTTCTCCTTCTATTATCATACCCCTTTGTTTCTTCTTTTTGGTACTAGAGATTCAGTCGTTCTTTTTGGTTCTTTCTCTCTTTTTTTTGAATAAGTGACTTTTTCCACTTCTTGTTTCCTCAATATTTTTGAAATTTTGACCGTTTTCTCTAGTATCCCAACCCCAAAAGTAGAACTTTGCTCACTTCCAAGATTAACCCCAAACTTAAAAATTTTCGTACAACTTTAAGAATTAAAATCCTACCTAACTCCAAAGAGAGGATGGAAAAACAAAATCTTTCAAGTCATATGGCTAATGAGTTGTAGGATTTTCGTCACCGAAAGAAAGGCTTAGGCTCAAAGTGGCTAGCAAAAGGATATTCCTATTACTACAAAATTGCTACAAAGGCTCAAAGTTATAAACAAAAAATTGCCTAGTGTATGTTAAATCAAACTTAGAGAACTTAATTGAAAATAGATCAAACCAAATAAAATAAAATTACATGGATACACTCAAAAGAAAGAAAACTGAACACTGGAAATTATTTAGGCTCAAACCTTACTAGATGAGGTATCTGAAGGTTGAATACAAGTCTTTTGATTCTTTTCTCTTCCTTTGCCTTCAAGTCATCAGTTGCTTTCATTATGATCAAGTCCCTCTATTTTTTTTCTTTTCTTGAATCATGTGTTCAATGCTAAAGTTAGAACTTGTAAATATGAAGAAAAAATATCTACGAACAAATTTATTAATAACTGAAATTTTGGTACGCAGATACCAGATGTCATATACAATGTCACGACACTGGGATCAGGACATGTCATACTAGAAACAGTTACAGTGTTAAAGTAAATAGAAAGAAGTAAATAACACAGGTCAATTGTTACCCCAGCTCAGTGCAACGTCACCTGCATCTGGGGGCATCTAAGTCAGGAAGAAAATCGACTAAAATAATATTAGTTTGAAGTTCTAAACAACCTCTGGTTTTACAAACTTCTTACCTAATCACTACCCTTAGAATTTATATCTAATACTCTCCTAGATATGAGACCCTTCTCATTTCCCTTTAATCACACAACATTGATAGAAAATTCTAACAATAAACAAAAGACACGCTTCCAAAGAAGCATAATTCACTCTTGCTTAGGGCTGGAAATGAACCAAACCAACTCGAAAATAGTTCGAGACTCGATTCGATAATTAATTCGTTGGACTTGGTTCATGAACCAAATGAGTCGAACTTGAGCTCAAAACTAAGTTCGTAAAATAAATGAGCTGAACTTGAGCTATGTATAGTTCGACTCGTTAGATTCATGAGTCGACTCGGTTCGATATATATATATATATATATATATATATATATATATATATATATATATATATATATATATATATATATATATATATATATATAATTTTAAATCATATATCTCAATAGTATCATTTAAAAAAAATAATGTATAGATTTTAACCTTTTAACTGATCAAACTAAATATTTTAAAAAATACTTGTGACTTTTTTTATACAAAGTAAAATACTTCTAACTCAAAAAAAATATAATGCACCGTGATTTTTAATTTTAAAGTGTCATTTTAAACTACTTCTAAATTTGTTTTTTAAACTACCACTTTAAAAATAACGTTTTTTAAATATTGTACCATTTATATGATTTAATTTGTATCCTTTTATATTATTTTTGACTTTATTATTATTATTAACTATTTTTAAGATTTTAAATATGCCCATTTATTAGTATTGCATTTTCCAAAAGAATAATTTAAAATGTCAAATATAATAAAAAAATTTAAACCTTAAAAAATGACTTTTTAGTCCGTGAAGTAAACAAAATGAACCTAACGAACTGAACCTAACGAGTTGAACCGAGTTGTTCAAGAACTTAAAACGAGTCGAGTTCGAGCTTAAAAAAAAGTTCGTGTCGAACTCGAGTCGAGTTTCGAGCTAAACCAATTCTTATCGAGTCGAGTCGAGCTGACGACGGGTTCGACTCGACTCGACTCATTTCTAGCCCTACTCTTGCTTAAAAGCTTATGATTGATTCACAATTACAACTCAAAAACTCAATCCAATTGAAGTATTTAAGTGATACAAGAATGGATCACAAAAGCAATGAATAAACTAAACCCTAACAAAGACTATCTCATGCGCAACTTCGATGTCTTCTTAGGTTTGAGTCATTCTTTAAATAGCACTAGAAAAGCACGGGCTTCGGGCTAAAATAAACAGCAGATCAAATTAAATCAGAAGGCTGCATAATCTTTTACAAAATCAAATCAAATCTAATTTAATGTTTCCTTAAATGTTTTGACATCATTTCTTAGGAAAAAAACACATATGGAACCGATTTTTGAGCTTTTAAAAAAGCACCTTGAACCGCATAATGTGTGAATTAAATCAACAAAGAATCTTCACTAATCTCACGCTAAAAAAAAAACTTTCAAGAATGTAACACCACAGCACGCCACAATGTCGTACAAGCATGTAAAGACATCTTGTCCAACACCTTGCTATTTCACTTGTTTTAACAAAATGCTGCCAATCACAAAACACACAACCTAACAATCTCCCCCTTTGCCAAATTTTGGCTAAAACAATCTTTGCAAAGCATAACTTGTAAAAACTATAAAACACACGAGAGCTTTTTCAAAGAAAGCACAATAAACAATCTTGGAACTTCTTCAATATACATCAGAGTCATACACAACAGAACAAGATAAAACTAGCCTCACAGAGCACAACAACAGAGAGAAATAAACTCTCACCAAAACGAAATTTCTTTAGAGAAAACAAATTCTCACATTCAGGATGTCAAGATATTTGGTCTGACTTCACAACAGCACACATGAATTCACTAAGAAGCATGCCATCATTAAGCTAGAAGAGAAAACACATATTCTCCCCCTAAATAGAATATACTCCCCCTCCATTAGTACTCCCCCTCAAGGGGAAAAAGACACAAAAGAGCAAAAAAACTACTCATATTGTACTACCACTACCACTACTCCCCCTTTTTAGCCAAAAGTTTACACAATAGGAAAATCATTCATTAGGAAAGTCATTCATTAGAACATATTACAAACCAATAAAAGTCACACAAGGTGCACAAAATATCCAGGGCATAACCCACAAAAAAAAACACTGAAGGAACAATCAAAACATATCAAATGTCAGAACTGACATTTGTTTCTTCATCAGTAGTAGCATTTGAATCAACATTCTCACCCTCCTCATTTTCTTCTTCTTCCACATCACCAGCCACATTACCATCAGTACCCTCCTCAGTTAAAGATTTGATCAGGCTTTCCAGTATGGTTTTCTTTTCAATGCAAGTTTTGATGGTTTCATCCAAGGCCTTGCCGGTATCATTCAGTTCAACAATTATTCCATCCTTTGAGATTGAGCTGCCAATTTTCTTACCAAATGTCATGATAATGTCTGGGACATGTTTCCCTATAAACAACCTATAATTCAAAGAAAGAGGAGATTCTCTCTTGTAGGAAGTATCTGAACTGATCAAAATACTAGGGTGTTGACTCAGAATCACACTACAAATTAAGGAGGGAAAAGTTATATGCATCTTCACAGCAAAAGAGGTAGCATGCTTCATGGTTTGGTAAAAAACATAAGACCCAAAGTCAAACTTGGTTTTGGTCCCTAGAATGTAAATGAACTTACCCAACCCTGTAATAATGTTGGAAGTATGATTTATTGGAACCCTATTAGCAGTTCCAATTATATGAAGTACTGCATACTTCACACTCAAGCCACCAGTTGACCGTTTCCCTTTTCTAGGCCATTCTTTTACCTATTTTGCAGTGATTTCCCTACAAATGAAATTGTTAGATATCTCCACTTCAGCTTGTTCCTCTTCATTTCTGCCCATGAACCTGTTAATGATTCCTGGAGAAAATTTGACACGCTTTTCTCTCACATACACTTTTCTGAACTCCTTACTCCTCTTGTTGTCACACTCCTTAGAAATATTCACAATGAACTATTTTACAAGCATCTCATAACACTTGCCAAAACCAACCACACTTTTCATCAACCCTGCTTCTTTAATCATATCCATCACTTCTTTGCACTCGAAGGCGTCCTTGCCAAGTTCCCTTTCCAAAGTCAACCTTCTTTGGTACACAAACTTCTATTTTTCAACATTCTCAACTGAGTAAAAATAGATGTTTTCAATGGGAACTTCAGGCACATTAGCAGGGACCTTTTTCTCACCTAATTTCTTTATAGGCATGACGTTTTAAACATTCTGTTCGACATCATACTCAGAGTCACTAGAACTAGAGGGGACTTCCTTCCTCTTTAGAGATCTTTTCTTGGTGACATGGGTTACAACCTTGCTCCACCTTTTTGCAGGAGCAACACTTGTACTTTTCTTAGGAGCCTTGGGAGACTTACTTGTAGACTCAACAACCTTCCCTTTTTCTACTCTTTAACCTCTTATCTATCCCTGAAGCCAATATCTTACCAATGGGCTCATCATCAGAGTACAGGTCTTCTACATTTACAATGTCTGTAGATTGATCCTTATTCACACCAGCATTATTTTCTTTGTCAGATATATCAACAGACATACTATCAGAATCATCTTTCTCTTAAGGTTTTTCATGGGATTTAACTAGAACATACTCACTATGAGACTTTCCATCAGATCTTTCAGGAGGGGTTTCAATAGAGTGATCAGTTTGGGCCAAGGATGTCGTTACATCCAGCACTACATCAGAATTAGATTCAATACCCAAAGTTTGAGAGATTAATGTAACACCCCGATAAAAATAAGATAATTATTTAATTTAAGTTAATATTATATTTATTAATTTAATTAAATAATTTGGAATATTATTGGATTATTATTATTATTATTGGAATAATAATTATTGGAAAATATATATAAGTTGGAAATAAGGAAAAAGAGTTCCATTTTGGTAAAGAGGCTTTTCACGTGAAAGCAGAGAAGCGGCTGAAAAGAGGAAAAGGGCAAAGAGGCAGAGCAAGAGGAAGAAGGTTGGAGAAGAGAAAAGCTTGAAGCTCAAAGATTTGTCGGGTTAATCAGGTAAGGGGGTTTATCGTCGTTTAATGGGTATTATGGGTTAACATGTAATGGGTAGTGATAAGCCATTGATTTGACCCTAATTGGGATGTTGAATGCTGAAAAATGGTGTTGGATAAGTTGTGTTAAAGCTGTAATTGACTCTGTAATTGGATGAGTCTTGATTTCCCGAAAGTGTAGCTTTTTACGGAATTGAAATCGGAGGTCCGGAAGTCCTCCAACGGCGGAAAATGCGGAGAATTCTGCATTCTGCTTCGTGTTAGCGCAGGAACAGCTTTCTGTCTTGCGTTAACCGGTTAACCCAGGGTGTTAACCGGTTAACACTGTTAGGAATTGTGAAGTATTGCTGTTTTGCTTGCGTTAACCGGTTAACCCAGGGCGTTAACCGGTTAACACTGTTGTGATTTGTGAAAATTGCTGTTCTGTCTGCGTTAACTGGTTAACCCAGGGCGTTAACCAGTTAACACTGTTAAGTTTTGCCAGGAAGCGTGTTTTGGTCTGCGTTAACCGGTTAACCCAGGGCGTTAACCGGTTAACACTGTCAAAAAGTGGAAAAATGGATATTTTAAATGTTATGTGTATATGTGATGGTTGGCCTATATCGGTGTGATATAGTAGGGATTATTCCCGCTGTTTTGAGCAGTATAGGTATTAGTAGAGTGTGCTAATACTGTGATTAACTATTTGACACGATATGATGTTTTGATGAATGTGTTGATGATGTATGATAGTATGCATAATGCTATGAGTGTATATATTATGCATGTGGTTGTGAATGGACTATTTTATGGCTTAGAGTGTGAGCATATGTCCATTGTGGATTATTGTTGATGACGTTGCATTGCTAGGTGAATTAGCATGCATATTGTGGCCTTTATGGTGGTAGCTAATTCCCATGGTGAGGAATTAGTGATGTTAGTCATTTTGGACTGTTGTTGATGTTTGCATGCTAGGTGAATTAGCGTGCATAGCATGGCCCTTGGGGTGGTAGCTAATTCCCATGGTGAGGAATTAGTGATGTGAGTCACTAGGTCTCAAATGAGTGGGACTAGTGAGCTTGGTAGCTGTACCTGGATTTGGTCGGTGAAGTTGAACTATATGTTCACGAATAGTCGGTACCGCATGCATGGAGTCTCATTGCATAATGTATGTATGACGTATAATATGAATGGATGTATTCCAATATTATGCGTGTGTTTGTGTTGGCATTGAGTATGAGTATGAATTGTGTTGGCATTGAGTATGATATTTGAGTTGATGTGCCGTTACTGCATGTGTGATATGATTAGGGTGATTGATGTGTTAAATTACTTAACATTGCATGATATTTTATAATGCTTATTATATCGATTGAGGAACTCACCCTTACAACTATTTTTCAGGTAACGAGCAGTGATTGAGTAGAAGCTAGTGCTTGGAGTCTAGTGTAGTCTCCTTAGTGGGTCATGCTCTGATAGATGTAACATCGGGACGGGATGTTTTAACTTGTTGAATAATTTAACATGTAATGTGTTACATGTTTTGCATGATTGATTTGATTTCTATCCGCTGCGTATTGTGCAAATACTTTATGTTTTGAATTAATTAAAAGAGCATGACAGTTATTATGGTGAATGGTGTGAAATGATTGTGTGACACCCTTAATTGCATAATTACTCTGATTGATATATTGCTATTTAATTAAATATTTGGGGTATTTTAGAAGGGTGTTACATTAGTGGTATCAGAGCATAGTCGGTCGAGTCGAGTCGTAATTATTCTGTTTTCCCTGTACGGGATAGGTGTTGTGTAACCCTATCAGTACTTATTGTTTTAGCTTGTTGGGGTTATCAGAATAGAGATGGCTGGAAGAGGTAGAGACGATGCTGCGATTGCTGAGGCTCTGGGTATGCTAGCTGGAGTACTTGGAGGGAATCCGAATGTTGCGGGAATGGGAGCTGCTCGTCAACTGAGTGAGTTCCAGAAGAACAATCCTCCAATGTTCAAGGGAGCATACGATCCAGATGGTGCTCAGAAGTGGTTGAAGGAGATTGAGAGGATCTTCCGAGTGACTGAGTGTGCCGATAACCAGAAGGTCAGGTTCGGTACGCATATGCTGTCAGAGGAAGCAGATGATTGGTGGGTTGCTACCCGCACTGAGTTGGAATCTGCTGGGAATGCTGAGATCACTTGGGCTGTGTTCAGAGAGAGATTCCTGAGGAAGTATTTTCCAGAGGATGTTAGAGGGAAGAAAGAGATAGAGTTCTTAGAATTGAAGCAGGGCAACCGGTCTGTTACTGAGTATGCTGCTAAGTTCGCAGAGCTGTCGAAGTATTACACTCCCTATGATGAGGCTACTGGGGAATTCTCGAAATGTGTGAAGTTTGAGAACGGGTTACGTCCCGAGATCAAGCAGGCTATTGGGTATCAACGGATTAGAGTGTTTTCTGATTTGGTTGACTGTTGCAGGATTTTTGAACAGGATACCAAGGCCAGAGCGGAAAGCTATCAGCAGAGGGTTGATAGGAAAGGCAAGAATCAGAATGATCGTGGGAAACCGTATGCAGCTGGCAAAGGTTTCCAGAGACAGAGTGGAATGAAGAGGCCTAGTGGGGGAGACTCTAGTGCCCCTGCTAAGTGTTACAGATGTGGTCAGGCTGGACATCGTTTCCATGAGTGTGCTAGTGTTGAGAAGAAGTGTTTCAAGTGTGGTAAAGGTGGTCATTTGGCTGCAGAGTGCCGGTTGAAGACTGTAACTTGTTTCAACTGTGGAGAGGTGGGTCATATCAGTCCACAGTGTCCTAAGCCGAAGAAAGAGAACCAGTCGGGAGGCAAGGTCTTTGCTTTATCGGGTTCTGAGACTTTTGCAGATGATCGTTTGATCCGAGGTACATGTTATATTAATGGCTTTCCTCTTGTAGCTATTATTGACACAGGCGCGACTCATTCCTTTATATCTTTGGATTGTGCTGTGAAACTTAAGTTAGAGATATCTGAGATGCTTGGAAGTATGGTGATTGATGCTCCTGCGAGGGGTTCAGTGACTACTACTTCAATTTGTTTGAATTGTCCTTTGAGTATTTTTGGTAGAGACTTTGGGATGGACCTCGTGTGTCTCCCACTAGTGCAGATTGATGTTATCTTGGGTATGAACTGGTTGGTGTTTAACCGAGTTTATATCAACTGTTTTGATAAGACTGTGATTTTTCTGAGATTGAGGAAGGAAAGAGTTTGTTTCTATCAACGAGGCAGGTGAATGAGGCAATAGCAGATGGGGCAGAGTTGTTTATGCTGTTAGCGACTTTGGAGGCTAAAGATAAACTGGTGATTTGCGATCTAGCTGTGGTGTGTGATTTTCCTGATGTGTTTCCGGAAGAAGTGAATGAATTACCGCCAGAGCGTGAAGTTGAGTTCTCGATCGATTTGGTACCTGGTACTAGGCCGGTGTCAATGGCTCCGTACCGTATGTCTGCTGTTGAGTTAACTGAATTGAAGAGTCAGTTGGAAGATCTGTTGGATAAGAAATTTATTCGTCCGAGTGTGTCACCGTGGGGTGCACCAGTGTTATTGGTTAAGAAGAAAGAAGGTACTATGAGGTTGTGTGTGGACTACAGGCAACTGAATAAAGTGACAATCAAGAATCGGTATCCTTTGCCGAGAATTGATGATTTGATGGATCAGTTGGTTGGTGCGAGTGTGTTCAGCAAAATAGATTTGAGATCGGGTTATCATCAGATACGTGTGAAAGCTGAGGATATTCAGAAGACTGCTTTCAGAACAAGGTATGGACATTATGAGTATTCTGTAATGCCTTTTGGTGTGACTAATGCGCCTGGAGTATTTATGGAGTATATGAATAGGATTTTCCATCCGTACCTAGATCAGTTTGTTGTGGTGTTTATTGACGATATTTTGGTGTATTCCAAATCTGAAGAAGAGCATGTTGAGCATTTGAGGATGGTTTTAGGAGTTCTACGAGAAAAGAAGTTATTTGCTAAACTGTCTAAGTGTGAATTTTGGTTAGAAGAGGTTAGTTTTCTTGGTCATGTGATTTCAAGAGGTGGTGTTGCTGTTGATCCTTCTAAGATAGAAGCGGTATTTAAGTGGGAAGCTCCGAAGTCAGTTTCTGAGATAAGGAGTTTTCTTGGACTTGCAGGATATTATAGGAAGTTCATCGAGGGATTTTCTAAGTTGGCGTTACCGTTGACGATGTTGACTAGAAAGGGGCAAGCGTTTGTTTGGGACTCAAAATGTGAAGAAGGTTTCCAAGAGTTAAAGAGAAGGTTGACTACTGCTCCTATTCTGATATTACCGAGTTCGTCGGAATCATTTGAGGTTTACTGTGATGCTTCATTGTTGGGTTTGGGTGGTGTGTTGATGCAGAACAAGCAGATTATAGCTTATGCTTCGAGACAACTGAGGGTTCATGAGAGGAACTATCCGACACACGATTTAGAGTTGGCAGCTGTGGTATTTGTTCTGAAGTTATGGAGGCATTACTTGTACGGGTCAAGATTTGAGGTTTTCAGTGACCATAAAAGTTTAAAGTATTTGTTTGATCAGAAAGAGCTGAATATGAGACAGAGAAGATGGTTAGAGTTTCTGAAGGATTATGACTTTGGTTTGAATTACCATCCGGGTAAAGCAAACGTAGTGGCTGATGCATTGAGTCGGAAATCATTACATATGTCTATGTTAATGGTTAAGGAATTGGATTTAATTGAGCAGTTTAGAGACTTGAGTTTGGTGTGTGAGAGTACTCACAATAGTGTTAAATTGAGAATGTTGAAGTTAACGAGTGGTATTCTGGATGAGATTAGAGAGGGTCAGAAATCCGATGTGCTTTTGGTTGATAAGTTGACTCTAGTGAATCAAGGTCAAGGTGGTGAATTCAGAGTTGATGAGAATGGTGTTTTGAAATTTGGTAATCGGGTGTGTATTCCGAATGTTATCGAACTTAAGAAGAGTATTCTTGAGGAAGGACATCGTAGTGGCCTGAGTATTCATCCTGGAGCTACGAAGATGTATCATGATTTGAAAAAGTTGTTTTGGTGGCCGGGAATGAAAAAAGAAATTGCGAGTTTTATTTATTCTTGTTTGACTTGTCAGAAGTCAAAGATTGAGCATCAGAAGCCGTCGGGGCTAATGCAACCGTTGGCTATTCCAGAGTGGAAGTGGGATAGTATCAGTATGGATTTTGTTTCGGGTTTACCGAGGACGATTAAGAATTTTGAAGCTATTTGGGTGATTGTAGATAGATTGACGAAATCGGCTCATTTCATTCCGATCAGAATGGATTATCCGTTAGAGAGATTAGCTGAGTTGTATATTGAGAAGATTGTAAGTTTGCATGGTATTCCGTCGAGTATTGTTTCGGACAGAGATCCTAGATTTACATCGAAGTTCTGGGAAGGTTTGCAGAGGGCTTTGGGAACTAAGCTGAGATTGAGTTCTGCATATCATCCGCAGACTGATGGTCAGACTGAGAGGACGATTCAGTCACTAGAGGATCTTTTGAGAGCTTGTGTCTTGGAAAAGGGAGGTGCTTGGGATTGTTATTTGCCTTTGATTGAGTTTACCTACAACAATAGTTTTCATTCGAGCATTGGTATGGCACCGTTTGAAGCTTTGTATGGTAGGAGATGTCGGGCGCCTTTATGTTGGTATGAGTCCGGTGAGAGTGCTGTGGTTGGACCGGAGATTGTTCAACAGACTACGGAAAAGATTAAGATGATTCAGGAGAAGATGAGAATTGCTCAGAGTCGTCAGAAGAGTTATCACGACAAGAGGAGGAAGTCACTTGAGTTTCAAGAGGGAGATCATGTGTTTCTTCGTGTTACTCCGATAACTGGGGTTGGTCGAGCTTTGAAGTCGAAGAAGTTGACACCTCGATTTATTGGTCCTTATCAGATTTTGGAGAGGATAGGGGAGGTAGCCTATCGTATCGCTTTACCGCCGTCACTTGCGAATTTGCATGAGGTTTTTCATGTGTCTCAGTTGAGGAGGTACATTCCTGATCCGTCGCATGTGGTCCAAGTAGATGATGTACAGGTGAGAGATAACCTGACTGTTGAAACATCACCTATGAGGATAGAGGATCGAGAGTTGAAGCAGTTGCGGGGTAAAGAGATTGCCTTGGTGAAGGTAGCTTGGGGAGGACCAGCAGGTGGCAATGTGACTTGGGAACTTGAGAGTCAGATGAAGGAGTCTTATCCGGAGTTATTCGCTTGAGGTATGTTTTCGAGGACGAAAACTCTTTTAGTGGGGGAGAGTTGTAACACCCCGATAAAAATAAGATAATTATTTAATTTAAGTTAATATTATATTTATTAATTTAATTAAATAATTTGGAATATTATTGGATTATTATTATTATTATTGGAATAATAATTATTGGAAAATATATATAAGTTGGAAATAAGGAAAAAGAGTTCCATTTTGGTAAAGAGGGTTTTCACGTGAAAGCAGAGAAGCGGCTGAAAAGAGGAAAAGGGCAAAGAGGCAGAGCAAGAGGAAGAAGGTTGGAGAAGAGAAAAGCTTGAAGCTCAAAGATTTGCCGGGTTAATCAGGTAAGGGGGGTTTATCGTCGTTTAATGGGTATTATGGGTTAACATATAATGGGTAGTGATAAGCCATTGATTTGACCCTAATTGGGATGTTGAATGCTGAAAAATGGTGTTGGATAAGTTGTGTTAAAGCTGTAATTGACTCTGTAATTGGATGAGTCTTGATTTCCCGAAAGTGTAGCTTTTTACAGAATTGAAATCGGAGGTCCGGAAGTCCTCCAACGGCGGAAAATGCGGAGAATTCTGCATTCTGCTTCGTGTTAGCGCAGGAACAGCTTTCTGTCTTGCGTTAACCGGTTAACCCAGGGTGTTAACCGGTTAACACTGTTAGGAATTGTGAAGTATTGCTGTTTTGCTTGCGTTAACCGGTTAACCCAGGGCGTTAACCGGTTAACACTGTTGTGATTTGTGAAAATTGCTGTTCTGTCTGCATTAATCGGTTAACCCAGGGCGTTAACCGGTTAACACTGTTAAGTTTTGCCAGGAAGCGTGTTTTGGTCTGCATTAACCGGTTAACCTAGGGCGTTAACCGGTTAACACTGTCAAAAAGTGGAAAAATGGATATTTTAAATGTTATGTGTATATGTGATGGTTGGCCTATATCGGTGTGTGATATAGTAGGGATTATTCCCGCTGTTTTGAGCAGTATAGGTATTAGTAGAGTGTGCTAATACTGTGATTAATTATTTGACACGATATGATGTTTTGATGAATGTGTTGATGATGTATGATAGTATGCATAATGCTATGAGTGTATATATTATGCATGTGGTTGTGAATGGACTATTTTATGGCTTAGAGTGTGAGCATATGTCCATTGTGGATTATTGTTGATGACGTTGCATTGCTAGGTGAATTAGCATGCATATTGTGGCCTTTATGGTGGTAGCTAATTCCCATGGTGAGGAATTAGTGATGTTAGTCATTTTGGACTGTTGTTGATGTTTGCATGCTAGGTGAATTAGCGTGCATAGCATGGCCCTTGGGGTGGTAGCTAATTCCCATGGTGAGGAATTAGTGATGTGAGTCACTAGGTCTCAAATGAGTGGGACTAGTGAGCTTGGTAGCCGTACCTGGATTTGGTCGGTGAAGTTGAACTATATGTTCACGAATAGTCGGTACCGCGTGCATGGAGTCTCATTGCATAATGTATGTATGACGTATAATATGAATGGATGTATTCCAATATTATGCGTGTGTTTGTGTTGGCATTGAGTATGAGTATGAATTGTGTTGGCATTGAGTATGATATTTGAGTTGATGTGCCGTTACTGCATGTGTGATATGATTAGGGTGATTGATGTGTTAAATTACTTAACATTGCATGATATTTTATAATGCTTATTATATCGATTGAGGAACTCACCCTTACAACTATTTTTCAGGTAACGAGCAGTGATTGAGTAGAAGCTAGTGCTTGGAGTCTAGTGTAGTCTCCTTAGTGGGTCATGCTCTGATAGATGTAACATCGGGACGGGATGTTTTAACTTGTTGAATAATTTAACATGTAATGTGTTACATGTTTTGCATGATTGATTTGATTTCTATCCGCTGCGTATTGTGCAAATACTTTATGTTTTGAATTAATTAAAAGAGCATGACAGTTATTATGGTGAATGGTGTGAAATGATTGTGTGACACCCTTAATTGCATAATTACTCTGATTGATATATTGCTATTTAATTAAATATTTGGGGTATTTTAGAAGGGTGTTACAATTAACACACAAATACTTTTATCAACAATATTTTTATCAACAACATTCATACTAGATTGACCTAGGGTCTTATCATATCTAGGGTTATCTATACCAACAGTACCAAAGTCATATCCTGGTTTTTCAGTAAAATCAACACTACCCACTGCTTTTGGAACAACATAACCTTTAGCCAATGCAATAACATCAGGTTCGACATTCGTGGTTTTAATCGGATCAATATATAAGCTAGTCATAGAGTGAGGTTTCTTGACAACAACAGAGGGCTCAATATTCCTAATCTCACTAGAAGGAATTTGAACTGACCCAAAGGGGTTAGAGAATTTACTTACATTTAAAGGCCTAGCCTTTTTCCCAGTAGGTGTTCTAGTCCTCCTTTTAGTAGGAACGTGTCTTGGAACCATGGAGAGAGGAACGATATCAGTTATAACATATGAATAATCCATATTAGCACATGCAATCCTAGGGGGTGATTGATCTATGGTGCTTTTGCTTGGTGTTGAGCTAGAAGTTTTAGACATCTTGATGATAGTTTTAGAGTTGAGATTGACAGTAGAGAAATGAAGGTAAATGAGAACACTGATGAATAGTTTACTGAGATTAGAGAGAATGGAGTCGATGGGGTAGGTGATCGGAAAAATAACAAGTGTACTATTTTTCCTTTTGTAGTAATAAAGGGGAAATTCCCCGAATGTTGATCTCAAGGACTGCACGTTAATATAGATTTCAAATCATCATTCAATTAAACAAAAACTCATGTTGGGGTTTGTAAATTCAAACTTATAAAAATAAGGGCAAATAAAATAAACACTGTAAAAATAAGGATTTGCAAGGAAAAATAAACATGCTAGGGAAGGTGTGTAATTTTTCCCTGTAACAACTCTGAGGTATTATTGCATCAACAAATATCAATTATTACTACCAGTTCTCTAGGGTATTTTCTCCCAAGGCATTGGTGAGAAAACCTTTAATCATTCAACCCTAATTTCTATGTCCATAGGAAATTACTGGTGAAATAAAGCCTTATTATATCAAGAATCCTCGGGTTCATATAGGGTATCCATGATCCTAGGTGATATCTACTGCAAAGTAATCTTATGAAAACCTTATCAATGGAGGTCCAGCCTAATTGATAACCATACAACAATCTCAATTGGTCTGAAAAGACAACATTAAACACATCAAAAGATTATCGTAATTAAGAAATATCAATGCAATCATAAACTCAAAGTCATTACAGATCCAAATCAGGGACACCCCATAGCATTGGGGGGTTTAGCTACTCATATTGTTCAAAACAAATTCAGGACAAAAATCATACATTGCAAGTAATTGGATGACTTGGATCTTCAATCGCTTCCGCTCATGAAAATCTTCCGCTCTCCGAATTCCTTGATCTCTGCAATTCTCCATGTTCTGTTTTTCTCCTCGCCAAAAAGTATCTTCTTCTCTCGTAGAAACTCTCCTAAAATAGTGAAAATCCCTAAAACATCCTTGCTGCTCAAGCCCGGGTAAAAAGCCTAAAAATTAGATTTTACGCTTGGGCTGACATGGGTGGCCGTGTGAACTCCCTGCCTTCTCCTTCCCTCCAACTTCATCCTAGGTGACCTGACATGGGCTATGTCAGGTGACACGGGTGTCCGTGTCATCTCCCTGTCTTGGCCATTTCTTGTACTTGAGTTGCCTTCATCTAGACACGGCCCGTGTCAGGTGACGCGGGTGGCTATGTCATACCTCCTATACTGAGAAATAGCCTTTGCCGGAACCTTCCACTTTCTTGGATTTAGTTCGTTGGATCTTCTACATGGACCTGGACGGTATAAACACAGACAACCAAAGCATAAAATCCCGAAAACACAAAATAAAACTAAAAATTGATAAAATGCTAAAATAACTTACGGAAATGAAAACTAACTTAAAAGGTACCATGATGCGTACAAAGTATTCCATAATCCTTGGTTTCTTGTCGAATAAGTAATGAAAAAATAAAAAAATAGTGACCGATCACAACCCCAAACTTAGCTCATTGCTTGTCCTCAAGTGATGTTCTAGACGACAAAGTGTGCCACTTCCCAAAACTGTATTCTTACCATGATACTGCTGAGATCTTTTGCCAACACCTTCATTCTCCCTTTCATAGTCCCTGTTTTTCCTAATTAGTTTTCCATCGCACTTTCTCATTGACGTACTACTTCACCTGTCAGCTTATGCTACACTCTCACCAAGTCTCTCCGGGTTAAATTGTTTATACTCACATTTCAGAATATGCAATATCGACTCATAAATTTGAATATTTTCTCCTTTCGTATCAATTACACACAACACACACTTTTTGAGGTCTTTCGGGTTGTAACAGGTCTTGGGTTACGGTGGGGTTAATACAAACAAACGGGAAAACAAGGGGTTTGAGTTCAGAGCCAATGTCATTATTCTTTTCATTGTGTTTGTTCGAATCTTATTTCCAATTCTTTTCTTTTTCAGTTTTTTTCACTCAGTTCCTTCTCCTTTTTTTTCTCTTTATACCCAACTGAGTGTTTCTCATTCGGTGAGTGCTTTTCTCGTTCCATCAAATTTCTTTTTTTTCTTTTTTTTTCTTTTTTTTTCAATGGTCGTTTTTTCTTGATCTTTTTCTGCACTCACCTTACTTTCAGATACTTATGGGGTTACCCCAAACTTAGAATTTAACACAACTTAAAGAACATAACATTTTCTCTGAATAGGCTAAGGAAGTGTTTGGGTCGCGGGTTGCATTCTTGTGGTTATACATACAAATAAAGGATACATGCTCAAAAGGGGTTAACAAGGGATAATATTTAAAGGTACAACTAGAAAGACTCAGGGCTATTATTCAAACAACGTGCCTCAGTGTGTGCATATATGTAGTGATATTCCCAGAGAATATATGCACAGTCAGAGTGATAAAGACATACCTGAATATCGCTCATGATGACAAACGTGTTTGGCTTTTTATGCACTCACCATGTAAGGTAAAGCTTGACAACATCCACGATACTTCTAGTATGGTGCGGCTTCTTACATAAAATGCAAAGCATAATTAAACCTCCCCCACACTTGAACTAAACATTGGCCTCAATATTTTAGAACAAGATAGAAGGAGGGTGGCTCATAGTGCACTACTGAGGAGGCTGGGGTGGAAAGTGTAACTTCGACTATCACATCATCAGGTTCATCTCATCCAACATCGCCCCTTGCCGAGCCTACTCAATGCCTTGTCTTGATTGCTCAGTTCTAAGGTCACCGAGCTCGGTTTGTACCCATGCCCACTGGTCGTAATTCATGGATGATGACCTGGCGCCCCGTTGGATTGGCTCTTGGGGCAGGGGTACAAACGGCTCCTAATGTTGCTCGTCTTCATTCATTTGTTCACCTACAACCAGATTTTTAGCATCGTGGCCTTCCTCTATATCAGGGTCATTACTCACATACAACCAATTAGCACAATCATCAATACTTACTCTGTCAGGATTAGGAAGTGCAATGATAAATCTTTTATAAATTAGAACTGAGTAGTAAGCATGTGCAACAAAAATCATACCTTGTTGGATGAGAACTTCCATATCTATTTTTGTCTTACCTGCCACCGGGGTCTTCAAGTAAAACCGCATGATACCCGAAGTGTTCAGCAATCTGGGTAATCATGCCCCCAACAGAAATACCACCGGAGTCCGCCCGACCAACTCTCCCTAAGTAACAGCTGCAAAGGCTGCAACATTGATGGCCTGATTTTGTGCCATTGAGTACAGGAAGAACAATTCCCACTGAGTTGTCACTCTCGTGATATCACCCCGTCAAAACAGAGTATACTCCATACCTTTTGGGGCATAGCGGAAGCACGGGCTCTGAATGTTGGAGGATTTTGCACCCTTGGAGGTGTAATCAGTTTTCCCAGTAATAGCAGTCTAGAAATCTTGTGGAGAAAACCCATAAGGGACCGCACCTGGTCCGTACAGTGGGGGTCGGAGAATACCCGCCAACTCCTCAACAGAAAGCTCATGATAATTATTAAAAAGGCGGAATCGGAGAGTACCATAGTAGTACCTCATAGTGTTAATCCACCGCTTCTCCAATTGGAATTCAAGTGTGCTAAAAAATTTAGGCGTGATGCACTCATAGGTCGGCGCTTTGAGGCTCATGAATTCCAACATACCCAACACATGGAACATTCTATCAACTTCAATCTTTAAGCCTAAATCATGAAGGGTTTGTTCGCACATATACCTAGTCAGAGTGAGCTTCTGCTTTCTATGAATGGAGTACCGTTGCTCCTGCTCCTGATTGTTGAAGACAATGTTGTGCGGGTTTGGATTTTGATTGCTCCTTTTCTGACGCCTTGAGGTCTCGACCATTTGTTGCTTCCCTTGCACAATCCTTCTTAGGGTCATTTTCGTACCTGTAAAAATGACGAGAAATTTGGAATTGGAACTAGAGAGAACGGATGTCGTAGTTGTGATGAGGGCAAAAAATGGAGAAGGATTCGTGAAGGGAGTTTGTAATTTGGGGTTGTTTTGGTGGTAAAGTTGGAAGCTTTATGGTGTGGTTTTAATGGAAGGTGAGGATTTTTGAGAGAGAGATGGTGGAGAAGATGAGATTAGTGAGAGATAATGAGTGGAAAGTAAATAACATCAAATTTTTGTGAAGGGTTAAGTAGGTGTAATGAATGGGTATTGGATTTTAATGATGGGTGAGGCCCACACAAAGTCCAACTTTTTTCAACATTTTTAAAATTTGCAGACCTGACACGGGCCGTGTCAGTTGACGCGGGCGCCCGTGTCAGGCCCCTATCTATCCAAATCTCACGGACATGATCTTTAGTATTCCTGACATGGGCCATGTCAGCTGACACGGGCGGCCATGTCAGGATGTTGTTATGCTCAATTTTTAGTCTTTTTTCATGGTTCTGGCACAAGCCATGTCAGCTGACACAGGCGTTCGTGTCAGGCTGTTGGTTGCTCATCAAAGATTTTCCTTTCTCTTCTTCTCAAATATGGTCCTTCCTTCCGGTATGACTTTCGTATTAACGTGAGTGCCTTCGTCCTTCCAAGGCACTATGCAAACCTAAAATAACAAACAAAACAAGAATTAGAAATAAAACGCGCGGGTTACCTCCTGCGAAGCACTTCGTTTAACATTGGATGGGTCGACAGTCTTCCATCTTATTAGGTAAGACGAACCTCATCTACCAGACCACTCGCTTGTCCTTGGTAGTATGGTTTTAATTGTTGTCCATTCACCTTAAAAGTGTCCCCGTTCGCTGGATTTTCGAGCTCAATTGCTCCTTGCGGGAATACTTTATGAATCACAAAAGGTCCCGACCATTTAGACCTCATCTTTCCAGGGAATAGTTAAAACCTGGAATTAAATAACAACACTAACTGTCCTTCCCAAAATTCTTTCTTCTGAATTCTTCGATCATGCCATCTTTTCGTTTGCTCTTTGTAAATTTTGGCATATTCATAAGCCCGACCTCTAAACTCTTCTAGCTCATGTAGTTGAAGAATCCGGGATTCCCCAGCTTTTGAAAGGTCACAGTTCAGGAATTTAGAGAGAAATTAATTTAGAAATGAGAGAGAAATTAATTTAGAAATAAAAGGAATAAAAGAAAAATAATTTAGGGCGCCAACAGTCAAAACATTTGAAAAAACACGCCGACAAAGCTATGATTGGTCAGAGTTTGAAATTGGCACCAAAGCACACGCAACGTCACTTCATTTTCAACCTCCAGCTCGATTTCTGTAAATCATGAACTCCTATTTTTAGCAACACCCAAGCATGGAGTTAGCTTTGCAGCACATCATCGTTCATGTCTCCCTGCATCATAGCCATTGATTGACTCTAAGCAGGGATAATTTTTCTCAAGAACATGAAGAACCCTAAGTGTTCAAAGTAAAATTAAATGACTAACATAAAAGATAAATTAATGGTATGAGAGGACTTTTTATTAGTGGAACAATGCGAGTAGAGTGTTAACTTATTTTCCCAAGGATTTAACTTGTAGCTACCTTTCTAATTGAAGCTTCGAAGGTCAACAATGGAAAAAATGGGGAGCAAAGTGCAAGAGGTTTCAAGGAAAAGTGATGATGTAGTTAGCTTCAGAGGATGCTGATGAATTTTTCTAGGAAAAGATATAAGGTTGAAAGAGCTTGAAATGAAGAAACCACAAACTGGTTTTGGAGCAATATCCGGTTCAAGTGAGACAAGGTTTTTCTGGCTATTCAAGCTTGCGAATCAAGGCAAAATGATCCTCTATTTATAGGAAATTAAATAGGAAGCTCACACATGCCAAACAGATCTGAATTCGTGTGAATTAAGGTTGCCATTTTGGAAAATGGTGCTCGTGTGAAGCGAGGCATGAAATGTGTGAATTGATTGATGAAACCTGGTCGTTTTGTGTTCGTTTGCACGCGTTTTAGCATCATAAAAAAGTTTCACATGTGCAAGTGGTCCCAAGATGTAAAATGACTTGTGATTGAAATTTTGAGCATCGGGAAAAATAGAGTTCAACATGCCATGTTTGAAGCTAGGCCAAATGGAATCCCTCGTGTGTTTTGTGATTTTATTTATGCCTTTTATTTACTTCAATGCCATGAATACAATGCAGAAATAAACAACTCAAAAGGAGGTCTGAGGTGAAAATGGCAAGTGTTGAAAGTAGAGGTTGTGACATGCTTTCTAGGTCAGACATTTGGTCAAGCAGTCTTGGCATGTTTTGGGCATCTTGAGGCCCCAAGTTCATGACACCATAACTTTTGATTACCTCATTCATTTTTATACATACTTGGGTTAAACGATATTTGACATAAGCTTAACAAAATGCAAAAGGAACGAGATCAAAAGGACACTTGAGTTGAAAATGGCATGGCTGCCAAGTGGGGGTTATGACAAGGTTTTGGCCTATTTTGGCACCTTAGCCCCTTCCAAAATTACGGTCTTTAAGGGTTGAATTTATGATTGAGCCTTGAAGTAAAGTGGTAGAGTAAGTTCTTAGGAACATTTGGCTTACAAAATTTTGTCAATTGGTTTAAAATTGAAGGAGTTATGGGATTTGGACCAAAAGTGAGTCACACTTGCTTGTTAGGTCAACCAAACTTGTGCTAACATTTGGGCAAACTTGAAAGTTCTCTTGCATACCAATTCAAAATGATGATGGAATGATCATCCCTTAAAGAAAACTTGATTAAAGCTTGAATGATCTTGAGGATGGCTTGAAGGTTGGATGAAATGGCATGGAAATAAACACATAACCACCCTTTAATTAATGAACCACCCTCGCATATTTCTTGACCAACATGACCATTTGTTTTGTCTTGAATTGAGGCATGATCACCTAAATGAACTAGGGAACAAACAAATACCATCTCTTATGATGCTTTGGTTAGTTGATAAGTGAAACAAAGTGAAAAACTCTAATGTTAAGATCAAACCAAAGGATGTGGCCATGCTTGTGAATCCATGACAAATTGAAATGGTCATGCTAATTACATGATGATGAAAGATATGGCTCCATGTATGCAAATAAAAAAAATCAAAATGTAGGAAAATGAGGGTAAACTTTGGGGTATGACATAGACCAATAGAGACTTGCAAAAGAAATAAGTGACGCCTTGCCCTCCTGGTTATATTTTATTTGCCTCACTTACATTAAATAATGTGATTGTATAACCACACCCTTATGTATGGGGATATTTTACGATTTTAAAATAAATATGCCATTTTCTGAAATATTTCTTTCTTTCAATTTCTGCATATTAACAATGAGTCCTGGGTATGACCAACAAGCTCGAGGCCCGGTACACCAAAAGTCAGGGTTACTTTCAGAGACATTTTGAATGTTTGAATGAAATAATAAATTCCCCATCTTAAAAGTTCTCTTGCATCAGTGAGAACGATGATGGAATGAGCATCCCTTAAAGAAAACTTCATTAAAGCTTGAATGATATTGAGGATGGCTTGAGATTGGATGAAATGACATGGAAATAAACACATGAACCACCCTTGAACTAATGAACCATACTTGTATCTTTCTTGACCAACATGACCATTTGTTTTTTCTTGAATTAAGGCATGATCACCTACATGAGCAAGGGAACAAATAAATACCATCTCTTATGATGCTTTGGTTAGTGGATAGGGGAAAAAGGTGAAAAACTCTAATGTTAAGATCAAACCAAAGGATTTGACCATGCTTGTGAATCCATGACCAAATGAAATGGTCATGCTAATGACATGATGATGCATGATATGATTCCATGTATGCAAATGAAACAAATCAAAATGTAGGAAAATGAGGGTAAACCTTGGGGTATGACATAGATCAATAGAGACTTGCAAAAGAAATAAGTGACGTCTAGCCCTCCTGGTTATATTTTATTTGCCTCACTTTTATTAAATAACATGATTGTATAATCATCACCCTTATGTATAGGGATATTTTATGATTTTAAAATAAATATGCCATTTTCTGAAATATTTCTTTCTTTCAATTTCTGCATATTAACAATGAGTCCTGGGTATGACCAACAAGCTCGAGGCCCGGTATTGATTGTATATAAAATATAGTCTATCGGATACTTGACTGCAAGTGCACAGTCTAGTCGTTTAGTTTTAAAAGATATCGAACCCACAAGGACCGATGGTCAAAATAATGCCATCGATGTTACTATGTTTAGCTAAGGCGATGATTTTTAGAGGTTCGGTTCAACAAAAATTAAATCTAAAGAAAATTAAGTTTTAAAGAAAATATTAACGAAGGGATATCAGTATGCAACACATTAATTGTCAGGGATTCGATAAGTCACCGGTGTATATTTTAATTACCAAATACCTTTCAGTAGAAGATACTCATTTAAAAGGCTTTACCTCACACTCTCGTGATTGTTGACTCAGACTATACTTTTAAGTCAGAATGTACGCTCTCGCTGTCCCATTTGAAGTTAAAAATACTTTTTGAAAATAAATAAGTTCTAATTGCTTTTAAAGTGCTCTCGCTGTTTTTAAAATCAATGCCTAGTTTTTACTATCCAGTTCGACCCTCACGCTCTCGCGATTGTCTGTTCTAACCTTAGTTAATTTCCCACTCTCGTGGCAAAATCGTATTAAATAGCTTCTCACTCTCGTGACAAAGTTAATTAAATTCAAATTAAAAACCACAGTCAGAAAGATCATTTGAGAAAAGAAGTTTACACCAATTATTATTAAATCCCGTCTAATTAAATTATTTACATACCGATACCGGTAGTTTAGTCGGACATGTTAAATAATGCAAACACAGACGAACAGAAACAATTTAACAATAAATCAAACATGATTATTTAATAATAAATCAATAATAATAATTGAATAAAAAACCTGGAACTTTGATTAATTGAATAGGCTGAATCTTGAAGTACTTGAGCAGTCCTCCACAGGTCGGTAGGATTCTGCTTCTTTGAAACAAATGCTTAAACTAAACTAACTAAGTTGCAGTAGTTCCCCAATGTAGGAAACTACTACTTTTGGCTAAGTGAAAAACGGAAAGGAAAAAGGGAAAAAAATCAAAGCTCTGAATGGAAAAGTAAACAAATTGCCGTCAAAGAAAATAATGCTTGCTGAAGAAAAATAACGTGAAAACAAAATTTGCAGGAGCGAGAAAAAGGGAGAGAGATAGGATGATCGAGAGAGCCCCTGGAAGTTTCCAACTTCCATCTTTTATAATCCTTTTTGGTCTTCGTGCTTGAGAAAAGTAAGGAGGACTTAGTTGAGGGAGGGATTCACGGGAAGGTGGTTTAAGGAGCGAAGACTGGGGCGACGTGGACACTTCTGTTTGAAACTCATTACGCTGACTTTGCATACGTGACGGTCATGATGGACTTCTGGCGTTCGTCACAATCAAGGGTAGCGTGACGATCGTGATGGGGTGTGTAACGTTCGTCACATTCACAAAATCCATATTTTCTGATTTTTCTGCTGTTTCTCTTCTGTTTCTTCTTCTTTTCCTTCCTTTTTCTATACTTTGCTCATTTAAGCATGGGAATTGAAATATCAGCAAAAATAACTCGAACACTTGCGAAATAATCAGAATATAAATGAAAACGGTACGATTTTTGAATGTAAATCAAGGCGAATATACGATACATTTTCGTATTATCACGGTACACCAAAAGTCAGGGGTACTTTCAGAGACATTTTGAATGTTTGAATGAAACAATACATTCTTCATCTAAAGTTAAGGGTGTTGTCAGAGACACTTTGTTTATCCAGATACAATAATAGATTCCCCACCTAAAGTCAGAGGCGCTGCCGGAGACAATATGTACGTCCGACTACAACAAGCAATTATCTACAAACAATTGGGGTCCACCTCTCTGGAAGCTAGCCACTCAGAAGTAATTAAAAATGAAATAAAAAAGGTTTAAAAATGATTTAAAATAAGAAATTAAAAAGAAAATTCCAAACCATTAGCAAAATAATGAATAAATGGCCAAGAAATTTATCCAAAGTCCCAAATATTACACATGAATAGATCTCAAAAGTTGGATGCAAAAAGGTTTTTAAATGATTTAAAAATAAATTGCAAAAGTAAATTAAATAAAAATATTAATAAACACAAAAATGATTTTAAAAATCATGAAAAAAAGTATGTGATGCAAAATATTCTTAGAGACTTTGGGTAAAAAAAAATTGATAAAAAATGTTTAAAAATGAGAGAGAAATTAATTTAGAAATAAAAGGAATAAAATAAAATAAAAGAAAAAGAAATTAGGGCGCCAATAGTCAAAACATTTGAAAAAACTCATCGACAAAACTATGATTGGTCAAAGTTTGAAATTGGCACCAAAGCACATGCAACGTCACTTCATCTTCAACCTCCAGCTCGATTTCTGCAAATCATGAACTCCTATTTTTAGCAACATGCAAGCATGGAGTTAGCTTTGCAGCACATCATCGTTCATGTCTCCTTGCATCAGAGTCATTGATTGACTCTAATCAGGGAGAATTTTGCTCAAGAACACGAAGAATCATAAGTGTTCAAAGTAAAATTAAATGACTAATATAAAAGATAAATTAATGGTAGGGGAGGACTTTCGATTAGTGGAACAATGTGAATAGAGTGTTAACTTGTTTGCTCAAGGATTTAACTTGTAGCTACCTTTCTAATTGAAGCTTCAAAGGTCAACAATGGAAGAAATGGGGAGCACGATGCAATAGGTTTCAACGAAAAGTGATGATGTAGTTAGCTTCATAGGATGCCGATGAAGCTCTCTAGGCAAAGATTTGAGGTTGAAAGAGCTTGAAATGAAGAAACCACAAACTGGTTTTGGAGCAATACTTGGTTCAAGTGAGGCCGGGTTTTTCTGGCTATTCAAGCTTGCAAATCAAGGCAAAATGATCCTTTATTTATAGGAAATGAAATGGGAAGCTCACACATGCCAAACAGATCTGAATTCGTGTGAATTAAGGTTGACATTTTGGAAAATGGTGCTCGTGTGAAGTGAGGCATGAAATGTGTGAATTAATGGTGAAACGTGGTCGTTTTGTGTTCGTTTGCACGCATTTTAGCATCAGAAAAAAGTTTCACATGTGCAAATGGTCCAAAGATGCAAAATGACCCGTAATTGGAAATTCTGAGCATCGGGAAAAACAGAGTTCAACATGCCATGTTTAAAGTTAGGCCAAATAGAATCCCTCGTGGGTTTAGTGACATGCTTTCTAGGTCAGGTATTTGGTCAAGCAGTCTTGGCATGTTTTGGGCATCTTGAGGCCCCAAGTTCATGACTCCATAACTTTTGATTCTCTCGTTCATTTTTATCCAAACTTGGGCCAAATGATATTTGACATAAGCTTAACAAAATGCCAAAGGAATGGGATCAAAAGGACACTTGAGCTGAAAATGGCATGGCTGCCAAGTGGGGGTCATGACAAGGTTTTGGCATATTTTGGCAACTTAGTCCCTTCCAAAATTGAGGTCTTTAGGGGTTGAATTTATGCTTGAGCCTTGAAGTAAAGTGGTAGAGTAAATTCTTAGGAACATTTGGATCAAATAAGCTTGTCAATTGGTTGAAAATTGAAGGAGTTATTGGATTTGGACCAAAAGTGAGTCACACTTGCTAGTTAGGTCAACCAAACTTGTGCCAACTTGTGCAAACTTGAAAGTTCTCTTGCATCCCAAGTCAAAACGATGATGGATTGAGCATACCTTAAAGAAAACTTAATTAAAGCTTGAATAATCTTGAGGATGGCTTGAAGATTGGATGAAATGGAATGGAAATAAACACATGAACCACCCTTGAATTAATGAACCACGCTTGCATCTTTCTAGACCAACATGACCATTTGCTTTGTCTTGAATTGAGGAATGATCACCTACATGAACAAGGGAACAAACAAATACCATCTCTTATGATGCTTTGGTTAGTTGATAAGTGAAACAAAGTGAAAAACTCTAATGTTAAGATCAAACCAAAGGATGTGGCCATGCTTGTGAATCCATGACTAAATGAAATGGTCATGCTAATGACATGATGACACATGATATGATTCCATGTATGCAAATGAAACAAATCAAAATGTAGGAAAATGAGGGTAACTTTGGGGTATGACATAGACCAAGAGAGGCTTGCAAAAGAAATAAGTGACGCCTAACCTTCGTGGTTATATTTTCTTTGCCTCACTTATATTATATAACGTGATTATATAACCATCATTCTTAAGTATAAGGATATTTTATGATTTTAAAATAAATATGCCATTTTCTGAAATATTTATTTCTTTCAATTTCTGCATATTAACAATGAGTCTTGGGTATGACCAACAAGCTCGTGGCCCGGTACACCAAAAGTCAAGGGTACTTTCAAAGACATTTTGAATGTTTGAATGAAACAATCAATTCCTTATCTAAAGTTAGGGGTGTTGTCGGAGACACTTTGTTTATCCAGATACAATAATAGATTCCCCACCTAAAGTCAGAGGAGCTGTCGGAGACAATATGTACGTCCGACTACAACAAGCAATTATCTACAAATAATTGGGGTCCATCCCTCTGGAAGATAGCCACTCAAGAGTTTATGGTGGGAAGGCCACATGTCTACCCATGATCGGGTTTTCATTTGGTTGGGGGAAGTGGAACCAACCTTTGTCCGAGAACAACCCCCATGACGTCTAGTTAACTTCTAGGGAATACCTTGTAAGTTTGCAAATATCTAGAGCCATACACTCAGGATCCTACAAATTTACCTTCATTAGGTAGAAAAACATTTCTTTCCGAAAATAACTTTATATACACATATATACTTCCATTACATGATACTCAGTAGTATAAAAATAAAGGCGATTGATTGGACTACTTCCAAAGATAAATGATCTCTCCACCTTTGATCATTAGATTCATTCGGATTTGCTCCCTCAAGACAATCAAAGGACGGTAAAAATGCTCCACTTGGTGCAAAGCATTGTCAAATGAATGTGAAACTTCCTTAAGTGTAGCACTCGTACAATATGCCAATCTATGAGTTAGTGAACCATTCTGAAGGTGCAATGACTCTAAGGGGAGTAAAACATCCATCACTCTGGTAAGAGAGGTAGAAACCTTCTATATTTCCTGCAGGTATTTATCCCGCTGAAGCTTCAGATCACGAACGCTCTCCTCCATTTGTTGCTTCATAGAATGGTGTTGGTCAGACCAAAGAGCCTCCCAATAGCCAGCTCCTCCAAGAGCCAAAATGATAAAGGCACGTCGGGTATACCGAGCCAAAACATCCAGTTCTTTCTCCATAGTAAGCCCAAACATGTTAGCTAAGTAAGAGTAGTACTCGTTCAAAGGAAGTGGTTGGCGACCTCTGGTAGATAGGGAGCTAGACCTCATCTACAGTGGACGAGCATTCAAAATTTATTGTCTTACATGGACTTATAATCATCTTTCATTGCTTCAATCCACTTTTCCGAGTTGGAATCGTGCATGGCTTGGTGGAAGTTGGTTGGTCAGTTATCACCATGCCATTATTTCCCTCATGTTCTTGGAGAAAGACTAAGTAATCGTCCGAAATAACATTTCTCCTTTATCTAGTGTATATCTGCATAGGTATTTGTTCTTGTAACACTTGTTCTTAAGGATCTTGAGTTTGTTCTTACGGATTTACCAAATCATCTTGAGTAGGAGAATATTCAACAATGCATTGTGGAGGTTCCATACTTGCTTCATCAAAAGCAACCGTACAAATCAGTTTTGGAATTGTTACCGACTCTTTCTCTAAAACAAAGTCTCTAACCTTATTTTCCCCCTCCCCAAACTCAATATCCTCAAAGAATGTGGTTGTTTTTTGTCTCAAAATGGAGTTTAATATGAGATCATAAATTTTTTATCCCCTGGATCTTTCAGAATAACTAATAAAGTAATTGCTCACTGATCGGGAGTCCAATTTATTCTCGTTTGGCCTATACAGACTTGCCTCAGATGGACATCCCCATATGTGAAATTGTTTCAAACTATACTTTCACCCAGTCCAAAGCTCACAAGGTATTTTGGAGCTGCCTTGGTTAACATTCTATTTAGAATGTAAGCTTCAATTTTGTCTTTTAGCCACACCATTCATGCTAGGTGAGCCAGGCATGGTATATTATGGGATGATTCCATATTCCTCTAGGTATTTTGCAAAAGGCTCTGAACATTGTTAGCCTGAACCGTCATATCTATCGTAATACTCACCGCCACTGTCAAATTTGACACTCTTAAATATTTTGTTGAGTTGATTCTCAAATTTAGCCTTAAATGATTTGAGCACATCCAATGATTGAGACTTTTCATGTATAAGAAATATGTATTCATATCTAAAATATTAGTATGTTTACCTTTAACACACTCAACATAAACATCAAAATTTGTGAAGTCAATGGAATCCAAATTTCATCCGACACTAGTCGATATACTCTATTTTTAGACATGTGACCTAGGAGCTTGTGACACGATGCTCCTGAATTGTTATTATCAATTTTACTCTTAGTACGACATGATTCTACATTTAAGGATTCTCTAAAGATAGCTAATGTGTCAAGCAAACATAGATTATCATGACTCAGAACTGAATCAGTTCAATCAATATCTGAAGTAAAAGACAACTTGAATATATTGTTTCCAAATGAACATAAATAATTTGATTTGTCCAAATAATAAACAAAATATTAAATTTCGTCTAAATGACGGTACTACAAAAGTGTATTTCAAATTCAAATAAAATCCAGTACACATTAAAAATCTAAAATTCCCTACAGCTTCCACCTCCACTTATTTGCCATTTCCAACATAGATGTATCTTTCAACATTATTTGGCTTCCGGTAGTTCAGGAAACCCCGCATTGAAACATTGATGTTAATAGTTGCACCAGAGTCTAAGCACTAAGTGTTTCTAGGTACTAAAACAAAATTGACTTCAGAACAAACCAAAGTATGAAATGTACATTTCATTGTATGCCAAGTGTGATATTTAGGACATTTCTTCTTCATATGTCCAGACATTTTTCAAAATAGACAGTTATCAACCTATTTTTTTCTATTGTGCTGGAACATTTGCAATCTCATTCTTGGGTTGATTAGTTTTCTTTCTTTTGCCCTTGTCTTTAGAGGCACCAACAAAATGAGCTCTTTTTGTCTTATTTTTCTTCAAGGTTTCCTCTTCTTGCACACAAAATGAAATGAGCATGCTAAGAGATCATTTCTCTTTTCCACGGTTATAAGATATCTTAAACTGACTAAACTTTGAAGGAAGGGAAACTAATACTAACTAAATGAATAAGTCTTCCGACAACTCAAACTTTAGTGCCTTAAGTTTTGAAACAATGTTTGACATGTCCATAATGTATTCCCTTATATTTCATTTGCCTTGATACTTCATGAAAATCAAGTTCTGAAGAAGAGTACTTGTTTTTGCCTTATTTCCTTTTGCAAAACGCTTTTCAATTTCATCAAGGAAATCTTTGCCATTTGTTATCTATTATGAGATAATACCCCTAAAGACCGTAGCACTGTCACACTTAATGATCATGAGACTCATGTGGTTTGAGCGATCCTACTTCACATTATCTTTCCTCTATTCAGAGGTACTAGATTCCGTAGGAGAAGGCAGTTGCTCCATCCTTAATGTAAGGTCAAGATCCATGCAGTCAAGAACAATTTCCATGTTCTCTTTCCATTTCTTAAAATCGGTACCATTAAGGACCAAAACTGAATTCATATGAGTAGATATCGAAGCAATTATAGTTGAAAATATAACAAAACAAACACTATAAATATACTCACATAAAATAAAAATTGAATCATTAATATGTTCAAAATAATTCCATAACTCATCTCAAGATACCTAGTGTGCCTTCATTATCGACTCTTTGGATACTAATATCAATTGCTAGTGATACTCTTGTTATATAATTGTCAAACATTGATAATAAAACATGTCAAATAATAAATCCCTATTTGGATTGATTTATCATTCACATGTGAAACCTTATAATTATCACACATGTGTATGAAATCCAGCCAAACATCAATTGTCCTCTGGATCAGTTAATACTCGCATGGATAAACACACATACAAAATCATTTGATATTTCTTGTAAGTAATCTCCAAAAAAGAGATCACTTTAGTGACTTTTTATTTTAATTGACTAATTTAAAATGTTAAACTATTTTATAAAATACAACCGTAGTCAAAATTTGAACAAAATTGCACCAAAATTAATGGATAAAACAACTAAGGACACAACCATGCAAATCATTACGACATGTCCATGTTCCAATTTGTGTTTGTTTTGTTATGCGAAACACAATGAAACAAAACATTTCTAAATTTTACAAAATTCAAAATCAGGAGAGAGAAAAAAGTCAATAATTTAATTTAATTTAAAGTTTTTTTTTAATTTTTAAAAAATAAAATAATTTAATCTTTATTTTGAATATGAATGTCCAAAATATGGATTTGATTAAAATCATATTAATAACATATTCAAAATATGATTATGATTAAAATCGTACTAATAATTAATCAGTTTTTAATAACTGAATTTAAATATGAATATGAATAATCTAAATAACCATTCATTTGAACATACATAAATGTGATGGAACACGTTCTTGATAGTGAAAATATAAATAACAATTTTATGATAATTTTTATTTAGTTAAAACCAAAATTTGAATATTTAATCTTTAATTGAATTAGGCATTAGTTTCACTCATCTTGGTTCTTCGATGAATCAATTTTAAATCTTAATCAAGAATATCCTTATTTGTGTTGTGGATCTGGAATTCATCTTATCATTCATCATGAATATGGCGATCGTCTCCCACTTTTTTTGTCTCACTCCATCTTTTTTTTGAATGAAAAAAAAAATATTAATTAAAAGGTGAATAACACTGAAGTACATGAAGGTAGAAATTTATAGCGTATAAATCAGGTCACCTCAACTAAAGATATAACAAGCACACAAGCCACAAGAAAAAAACAAAACAAAAATGATAGAACAACTAAAAACTCAAAAAAAAATACTCAAGGATCTAAAAACCTCACTCAAAAGATTCATGCTAGATCTGAGATGATCATAACCACCATCTACATTTCGTAGGACAATCAAAGAAAACAAAAAAATGACAAACCACCACCAACCTTAAAATTTAGACAAACTTTAATTCCATCTTTTATGTTTTTCTTCTTCTTCCTATTCTTAGGTTTTCCTTATTTCTTATCTTTATTCAAAACATCTATAATAAAGTCAAATATCATTGTAAAACAAATCTTCTTGAATCCACATCAAGAATACCCATATTTAATTTTAAGTATGTCTCAAATAGTAAACCAATAATTTTCTTTAATGTGTCTCTTTTTAAAAGAATTTAAAGTCTCATTTCTTGTTATTTAAAAAATTATTGGCATTTAAATGTATTAAAGTTATTAATGATTTATGCAAGAATTATTTTGCTTTAGTATTAACAAAACAATTATTATTAATCTGCTCAAAATCAAGTCATCTTTCTGTAGTCAACTTTTTTTCATACTAATTATATGGAAAAATTCAACTTAATTAAGATATATTTCTATTAGTATACGGATTTATTATAGACAAATTTATTTTAATATAGCAATATCTAGTGTCTGTATTTCATAGATAATAAAGACTACAATTTAGAATCTAATTAATAAATCAAGTAACAAATCTGTCTCAAGATATCCTTCAAAGGATGATCAAAAGTTATTATGATATCAGAAAAATTAACTCAAATAAAGAGCTCCATTGATAAAACCTCAACATTATTTATCAAGAGCATGATTTAAAAAATGCATTTGTGGTGGCGGTTGAAGTTACGCTCCAAATCTTTATTGTGACAAAATCCATAACGATACTAGTAAAAAATATGTCGTTGCAAAGATCTTAAAATCATTTATATTATGCTTGCAATTGTGATTGCGAAATGATAGAGATTTTATTGTTTAATCAAGCGATAGGGTAAAAAATATCCATTAAGCAGGACCATGTTCCTGTGACTGCAATAACAGTCCCAAACACCACAATTGCTCCATCCGAAACCAAACATCTCCAACCCAATTCATCTTTAAACACCAAAAAATGAAACAAAGCAGGAAACACAAAGCTAAGAAAAACACAAAAACTACTCCCAACAAGTGACAAAAAATCAGCAAAATTAGGCACCAAAAGAGTCACCAAAGTTACCATCAAAACCAACAACCACCTAAGCCACAAACAATACTTAGAATTACACAATCTTCTCTCCATAACTTCATAAACAGGATTCATCATCATTGGAAAAGTAAAAAATAGATTAACACAAAGACCCAATTGAACCAAAGCACTTAACATTCCTTGCCCTAGATTAGTAGTAATAATCGCTTGAGTTTCTTCACCAAAAGCAAGGTAACCTAAACAACCAAAAGCTCCAAACAACAAAGAAATGATTATCATTCCCAAACCCAAAACACCACCAAATTTTTCTTTTTCTTTAGATTCTGATTCCAAAGGCAAAACCATTCCTATTCCTTCAAAAGCATAAACAGCCACACCTAAACCGTATAAAAAAACAGATAAACCACCAAAAGTTTTCAAAGGTGGTCTATTTTCCAAAAAGATAAAAACATCCTTAATCATCACAACTCCCATAGCTCCAACATCGACAACATCAGCAAATATACTCAAAGGAGCCAAATGGGTCAAACTTGGAATTGCATTCAAGCCCAGTTGGAAAGGAAAACAAACCCAAATAAACAAAACCTTTGGTGTGAAACCCAATGAAGATGACAATATTGTTGAACTTGTGTTGTTATTAGAAAGATATACCAAAGTAGTTGAAATGAAAATAAGGTAGCTAACACAAAAACCGGCTTGAGTAAGGACAATCATGATATCAATGCAAATTCTTCCAAAAGGGCCACTTGTTGCATAACCTAAATCACCAAAAGAATTGATCTTGGGGAACTCCGCCATTGATTCGAGCCTGCGACGAGTTTGGACAAGAAGCATCATGCAATAGTAAGTTAGAAAAGCGACTGAGAAAAGCATAAGCAAACCCATGACCCATCCTGTTTTTTTGAAACTATAAGGGAGACCAAGGACACCAGCACCTACAATGGAAATGAAGATGTTTGCAAAGGTTTTCGATTTAGATGATAGAGGGGGTGCATTTGAAAGAAGAGGGGTGTATTCTTCTTCCAACCTCATTTTTGTGTGCTTCTTCTGCAAATAGAGATGTTGATGATGGTTGATTGCAGAAGAAGCAACAACAAAAATGGAGAAATGCAAAAGTGAGAAAAATGTTTTGTTTTGAGGTAATTAGAAAATAGGACGTGGTGTCACCTTAAGTTAAGGTTTGGAAAATGCTAATATAGAAAGTAAAATAATAAAGGGTTATAAGGAACAACATTAATCATTGGCTTATAATTAGAGATGCATATCATTTCATTAATGTATCTTCAATGGTAAAATAAAAGTAAAGATAATATTTAAATAAATTACTATTTTATTTTTTTAGTATAAAAAGATATTTTCTAAATTATAAATAATTAATAATCATCTATTTACAATAATAAATAATCATTATAAGAATAATAATATTAAATATAAATATATTATTTAACATGTACTTATTTAAGGTCAATAAATAGATGCATTTTTAGTTTCTAATATAATTATCATATCTCTTTTTAAATAATATTTTATTGTTTTAAAAATAATAGCTAATTTCATTTTCAACTTATTTTCGCATTATTATTTCAAAAAAAAATTGACTGATATTATTAACTAATAACCTTGTTGTTTGGCAAGATTTCACTAGTGAAAGTTTATGACAAGCACAGAAGGAATTGTATTCTCCTCATCAGCAAACAAACAAGGATATTAACAACAATTTCAACCAACCACCAGATTTATGTGGCAGTGTTAATAAACATTAAGTGGACAAAGTTTCTCTTAGTGACAAATTTATTGAGGAAAATATTGTGGAAGCCATGAGAAAAATGTTGATATAAGGTGCCTTATGAGGATCTGTGCATCATCTGTTCTAAGCGTGGAAGGTATGTACACCATGTTAGAAGTTGCACCGAGGTTAAGGAGACAATGGCAGTGAGGAGAGACTTCTGATGGAGTTAATGTAGCTTTCGGATACCACCGTTAATTTCATTTTTTTTCTTCTTTTCGATAAGCACTTGTATTAATAGAGCACAAGGGGTGCTAATTCAATACAAAAGAAAAACAAACAAGAAAGCCAAGACACAACATCCTATTCTTAAGGTGACACCACGTCCTATTTTATTAACTTAAGGTAGGGAGAGCATTCAACAAAAGCCTCCAACCAAACAACTTCACTTTACTATACAACATCCTATTCAACTCAAATAATCTCTCCACATCCCACAACTTATAAGTAGTGATGAAAGTTTCCCTCAAATTTGAATGAAGAAAAAGAAGATAAATCATCATGACATATACTCTTAATTAGCTCAAAGGAAAGTAATGAGCAACTACAAAAAAAATTATCTCCGCTAAAAAATACATTGGTTTCATATACGGGATAACGAGGGGCGTCAAGAAAACTTACCATTTTTTCATGGATTATAGATCCATCAAATGGTTTTTATTGGTCAAGCATTCGATTTCCAATCACAACATTTTAGTATTTTTAAAATTAAAAAGCGCACGCCATTATCCGAGGTGAAAGTGTGTATTTACCTCGGTTTGGGTTGACTAAATTAATGAGGTTAAAGTAAGACCAAAATTTTTTTAGAAAAATTCTTATAAGTAGTGATGAATGTTTTTCTCAAATTTTAATGAAGAAAAAGAAGATAAATCATTGTAACATATGCTCTTAATTAGCTCAAAGGAAAGTGATGAGCAACTAAGATCTTTTTTACCTCCGTTAAAAAATATATTGATTTCATATACGGGGTAATGAGGAGCGTCAAGAAAACTCATCGAATGGAAAATGTTATTGGTCAAATGTTCGATTTCCAGCCACAACATTTTTGTATTTTCAAAATTAAAAAGCGCACGCCATTATATGCCATTATCCAAGGTGAAAAGTGTGTATTTACCCTGGTTTAAATTAATAAACAAGGGGGAAAATATATATTTTGTTTAAAACTTTAATTTGACCTGTATTTTTTTTAAACAGAACCTATATATACATTTTGTGACAGAATCATAATATTTTATTTTATAACAAAACATAATCTAATAAACACAAAATACCAAATTATATTATTTACAAAATTTGTAACGCAATCTAATATACATATCCAAAATGGTATACAAAGAAAACCTATATACATAACAGAAAACATAATCAATGTAACAAAATCAAAAACATATTTCTAACAGAAAACATATAACAATGGTCTACAACAACCAAGAGAAATTAGTGTTGTTGAAGTTCATAAAAAGATAGGAAGCAAACGACCCATGGTGTACAAATGTCATTTATATCTTCTTGTAGGAATGGTGTTGGGTCGTTAAACATCTATAATTTGAACAAAATTTAAATTAGGATAACCCAACAACAACAACATTAAAGATTTAATCTCCACAAAAACAACATGAATCTTTAACATAAACCTTTTACTAGCTAACAGCAACAACATTAACTTAAAAATAACATAAATAAATTACATACATATGAATAAAGTTTATACATTAACCCATGAGCCACTAATGACTCCAAAAATAATATCGAACATATGTTTCATAATATGATATCCGCAAAAATATATATGTTGGGTTGTTTTCGCGACTACAAATAATTCTCATATAGTTATCAATATACATGTGTTGGTCAAAAAGTACATGTGTGCATTTAACCCATGGAAAGGTAGGAATACTATGAAGCCTTAGTAGATGTATAACAATTTATGGTGGTTAATGTTTTGCCACGATGATGAGAATCCCTATTAGGTGGTTTAGAGGACCTGCTCACATGAGGTGAGAGGATTTGTATATGTTTTTGGTGCTTAGGTATAAGCGTATGAATTGGGATCTGTATATGTGTTTGGTGCTTGGATATAAGCATATGAATTAAGATCCGTCATTTCTCCCCTTGGGGAGAAGTATTTATAGAGGCACTTTAGGCCTAGGGTTGAGGAAATTCTCATGGGCATCAGCCACTCCCCCGTGATTAGGGGATTTTATTGACTACCTATTTCTTATGGAGTCATGGTGTGACTCCTTATCATATAATTGATGGGATATAATGGCAGTGTACACATCATCTGTCATGAAGGTGGGCCCTCCATGTTTGGTGGGAATATCGTTTGGGCGACATCACTTTAGACGGGGACCCAGGAGTCGCCCTTGTTTGGGATCCTCATAAGTATAACACTAGATAGTCTCTCAAGTACGATGGCTTGGTAAAGAATGAAGTATTTTCAAGGTTTCTTTCGTTTGTGAGGTATGTCCCTCATCTTGGGGAGAGTCCCTCGAATTAAGGCAGCCTTTTTTAATGAGCGGTGAGTCCCTCAACTTAAGGTGACATTTTCCTTGAGTAGTGAGTCCCTTATTTGAAGGCGGTCGTTTCCTTGAGAGTGAGTCCCTCAACTTAGGTGAGCATTCCTTTCTAGCAAAGTGTGTCCTAGCTAGCTATGTGGTAGTGGGATATATCAAGTTTCATCTTGATTGAACTCAGAGACATCAAAATGGAAATCGATCATGGAAGTTAGGGTGCTTTAGTGGAAAAAGAGCATGGGTGACATTTAATGAAACTCATAATAACCTTATTAGAAAAACCCATTTAGTCTCTTTTACTTACATGTGCCTTCTCGTGAAAATTATCCCATTGAGTATATATAAGACTTAGGCAATTGGGTTTCCTTAGGAAACTGATACATTGTTTCGGAAAAATCTCTTTTTTTCTCTTCCTTTTTCTTCTTTCTAGAAAAAAAAAATATTGGTGTAGGATATTAGTACGAAAAGTGAGAAATCCAACATTTTGATCGCCTGAATGGGCGGGAAGGATCCCACTTATAGATAATTTCATTTTCAACTTATTTTCGCATTATTATTAAAAAAAGAATGGTATTATTAACTAATAACCTTGGTTGTTTGGTAACAAATACGAATATTAACAAAAATTTCAACCAACCACCATATTTTTTATGTGGCATTATTAATAAACATTAAGAGGACAAAGTTTCTCTTGGTTACAAATTTATTGAGGAAAATACTGTGGAAGCCATTAGAAAAATGTTGATTTGATTGCTTAGAAGTTGGTACGCATAGAACACGAGAATGAGAACATATGATTGTCTAAAGTTTATCTTGATGATATAACGTGGCTTATGAGCTATGTAGCATCGACACCATTGAAAAAGGAGGTATTTCTGCGTCGGATACCGACACTTATAATTACCTTTAATTTATTAATTTATAAAATTATTATCCGTGTTGTCGTGTCGGTGTCGTATTTGGGATGTCCGTGATTTATAACTTATGAGGATCTGTGCATAATCTGATCTAAGTGAGGAAAGTATGTAAACCATGTTAGAAGTTGTACCGAGGTTAAGGAGGCGGTGGCTCTGGTGATGCAGTGAGGAGAGACTTCTGATGGAGCTAATGTGGTTACCACTTTTCCGGTAAAAATTGCAGTTTCAGATGCCACCGTTAATTCCATTTCTAAAAATGAATAATTGGGTTGACTAAGATTAACGAGGTTAAAGTATGGCCAAAAAGTTTTTAGAAAAATTCTTATAATTAGTGATCAAAGTTTCCCCCAAATTAGAATGAAGAAAAATAGATATATAATGTGTTTTACCTCAGTTTCATATACGGGAAAAAAGAGGGTGTCATAAAAACTTATTAATTCCCCCCTTGATTATAGATCCACCAAAGGAAAAATATATGGTCAAGTGTTCGATTTTCAGCAACAACATTTTTATGTTTTTAAAACTAGAAAACGCACGTCATTATACCTCTTGATTTATGTTAATATCCAAAGTGAAAAGTGTTTATTTACCTCGGTTTGAATTAATAACCAAGGAGGAAAACATATTTTTTTGTCAATTATAATTTGTTTTAAATTTTAATTTGACCTGGATTTTTAAAAAAATAGAACCTATATACACATTTTGTGATAGAATCAGAATATTTTATTGTATAACAAAATACAAAATATCAAACTACATTGTTTACAAAATTTGTAACAGAACCTAATATATACATCCAAAATGGTACACCAAGAAAATCTATATACATAACATAAAACAAAATCATTGTGACAAAACAAAATACATATTTCTAATAAAAATATATACCCATTGTCTACAATAACAGAGAGAAATTAATGTTGTTAAGGTTCTTAAAAAGATAGGAAGCAATCAGCCAAAGGTGAGCATATGTCAATCGTACCACAAATTTTGACCATTCTTTCTTTCATGTTATTGATTTAGAATCTAGGTCATTAACATGCTCAGGGTCTTTTATAAGGCATATGGTCAACCTCAATGATATGAAAAGTCAAAGGGAGATCATTTTGACTTTTTAGTCCCTCTTATGGATTTGTTTTAATTCATGGTCGTTGCTTGGAACGGAATAATTTTGGGAGTTATGCTAGATGGATATCACCATTAGTAACTAGAATATTTTGTCTTATTAAAACACATTAGTAACAAATAATAAGTAGGGAGATTATTTATTTTAATAGCAGGGATATAGTAGATTATAATAACGTTATTAGTTAAATGGGGATAGATTAATATTATTTTTTTATTAATATTAAGTTATATTATTATTATTTAAGAATAGATTAATATTGAGATTAATTAAGATTAAATTAATTTTTTATTAATCGAATTATCTAATTAGGATCATAATGGGATTATTATTATTATTATTATTATTATTATTATTATTATTATTATTATTATTATTATTATTATTATTATTATTATTATTATTATTATTATTATTATCTTCTCGCTGTTTTATTTTGAATAAATTGAAAGGTCTAGATGGTTCTAAAAGGAGTTGAGTTAAAGGGGAAAGATCCTGAGTTAAAATCCCACATTTCTCATCTTTAGTGTTTTTTTTCTCTTTTATTTATTTTTTCTTTAAAAATCACAAAAATAACATTTTTTTTATCAATTTATTATTAATTTTCGTATTTGTTATTAATGTATTTTTTAAAATATTATTTTTTCATTAAAATTATTTTTTATATATAAAATCTCAAAATATCATAAAATAAAAAGATTTGAAAATATTTTATTCACATTTTATTTTAGGATAGTAATTCAATTAACATTTAATTTTTAGGATAACAATTTAATTTAATTTTTAATAAAAATATATTTAAAGATTGTTTTCATTTTTAGGTTATTTCATTATTTTAGATAATATTTTCACTTTTTAAAATTAATCAATATGGGTAATCAAATAAGTTTTAAAATGAGTTTATTTTTCATTTAAATATCAATTTTCGTATTTAATTTTATCCTATTTTATTTTTATTTTTAGTTTTTAGTTTTTTCATGTTTTACGTTATTTTTGTCAATTTTATTTTAATTAAATATCATAAAAGTCAAATATTTTGATTTGTGGCATAAAATCAGAAAAATATTTTCATTTCGATTAGAAAATTACTCACATTAAAAAAAATATTTCTTTCATTGATTTACTTTTAATTTGTAATTAATTCATAACCTAACATTTTATTATAAATAACACATAATTTCTAACCATCTAAAAGACAACTAACTCTTACTAATCATCCACAATTTATTTATTTGATTTATCTTTTGAGTGTTGTGGATTTATTATGTTTTTGTTTGGTGTCTTGATCTATTAATTTAATTTTGTTTAAAAATTTTACTTAATTCTCAATTGATTTGTTTTGTTTTAATTTTGTTTTGATAATAGTTTTATTATCATTATACATGAAAACAAATTCACAAAAAAAGTCATAACCTGTTTCCAATAAAATTAAACCATTTAACTATTTCAACTTAGAAATAATATACTATTTTATTCAAATAAACTAAGTATTTTTATAAAATACATATATATGCACTCCCTGTTTTTATTATTTATTTTTGTTTATTGGTAATTAGTTCTGATATTTAACTATTAACTTTTGTTTATTATTTTAATGAGCAATTAAACTAAGTTAATCAAATTAACAATTAGGGTTTTAATTAATAATTTAGTATTTATTTATTTTTTAATAAATTAATTAATAAGTTATATATAATTAATTAAATGATAATTAATTAAGAAATTAGGGTTAACTTATGGGATAACTATGAGATAATTTTAGAATAGTGGAATCACTTCTTGGGATACGTTTAAGGTTTTGATTATCTAACTAGTAAAGGACCCGTGCGTTCGCACGGGTCGCGCAAGTGCAATAATTTATTTTAAAAAAATTTAAATATAATATATTTTTTGTTATATATATATATATATATATATATATATATATATATATATATATATATATATATATATATATATATATATAGTTGGATCAACGTACACAAATTTATTGCATAAGAGTTTTTTTTTAATGTAATGGATGTTAAATGATCAATAAATGGGTTCAAAAGATTTCCACAAATAACTTTTTCCAGTTTGAGACATAATAAAGTAAAACATTATTAATTTATAGTAATATAATTTGCTTAATTTTTTTGTATACTATATTAAGGAAATAATCAAAAAATATAATACAAAAATATTTTTACAATTTATTAATATATTGATATATAATAAACATTCCATTGTTAATGTTATGAATAAATATTCCATTTATCTTTGAGATTTTGGACATAAGAAATAAAAATATATTTATTTAGTAATGGATGAAATTTAACCAAAATACATAAACCATGTAAAAGAAATACCAGAACCTCATTTGTTTTAAAATATAGTAATGAATACTACCAAATGTTGAAATTAATTGCAATTGATACAGTAAGGTTTAATGCAACAAAAGATAATGAAACAAAAGGTTCACAATTTTAGTTAAAATTGTGAGAAATAAGTCCAGCAACAAAAATGATTTAACTTCGTACAATTCTTTGGTCTTTAAAAAACTGGGTTTATACAAAACCTGCCCGCAACCTTTTAGGAAGTGATGATTCAAAACATGCCCGCAATCTTAAAAAACTACAATAATAACTAATTTGATTTCAGGATATTGATTTCATTTTGGAATAATAAGACTGCAACAACAATAAAATAACGGTAATATTTTTTAGTAGTATAAATAGGTAATTTATTTTATCACATTTTTCACTCACATCTAGTCTAAATTTGACCAATTTATTTTATTTAATTTTAATTTTTTTGTGTACACATTTCATTTGAAAATGAACCTCAATCAACATAACACATGCTCCAATTTTATGCAAAATGATGGAAGTCCTCTTTGTATCCCAAATCAACAAAACACCCCATATTTTGGAAATCCACCTCTTATTCCAAATCCACGCCATAATTCAAGATTTCAAAATTCTCTTTTTATCCCAAATCCATAAAATAATTCACCCATTGGAAATTACTCATATCATACATCACCTTACCAAATGAAAAACTCTCTTTTAATGTATTTTAATATATTTGAATCAATTTTTTAATTATATTTTATATAATATATAGTGGGATTTAGTGGGGCCCATTTTCTTAGCCCACTTTAATTATTTACAATCATTTTCTTGTACAACTAAATGTATAAAGAATTGATATTCTTATTGATTTATTACAAATCATGCATAACATTAATTATCTTACGGCTGAATTATTTTAATACTCCACTGACCTAGCCAATAGAAAGGAGGCAGTGGACATAATTATTCATTTCAACCCCCAACTATATTTTGGCAAATAAATAATTTAAATATGTTGAGTTATAATACTATATATGATGACGTGAGATTGGTAAAAAGTATAGTTGCATGCTTAACTTAATCATTTCAAACAAAAAATGTAGATTTTCCATTACCAATCAAAAGACAATTCACTGTATATGATAATTATACCTTGTTTTTTTTTATAAATCCTTAATTCAGTTGAATGCAAGATTCAAACATTGTTCCAACATTTCTGAACTATCTGCAATTTTAACATATGTATTAGACTTTGAAAAAAATTGTAAAAAAATGTGTTTCTATGTGTTTTCTATAATTAGTTTTGAAGGATTTCATAATAAATTTTTATGTAATTGTTTTTTTAATTTCTAACACCATTAGGCATGCTGAAACCAAACATGACATGCAATAATCTATTTATAATTTAGTCGTATACACATATTTCATAAGATGACAACGTATTTTGTTATCAATCTAAAATACTTATTAACATTTGAAGATATGATACTCATATAAATTTTGTAGTTGAAAGAACACACAAAACACAATGTTCAACATAATAACATAGGATTTTGAATAATTTCACACACATGAATTAAATATTCATTATCATCCTTTAAACCATACATGAAATATAAATGTCAATTGTAATCCCACAAAATAAACACTTCAAAAAAGTAAGAACACGTCCTACAACCAAAACATATCATGTTCTTAACAACTTCATACTTAAACTCATTCTGGTGCTAAAAAGTTCATAAAATATATTTCAATATCAAATTTCCGAAAATTCTAATTAAGAAGATGGTTCTATCTTTAATTTCTTGGATGGTTTGGTGCCTGATAATTGCGTAGCGTCAGACGCTTCAAAATCAACTTCTTCACCCTTGTCAGCAATTACAACATCCTTAGCCGGAGTCATTAGAATGATTGATTCTGGATCATTTTCACCAGATGCAGATAATGTTTGCTTGCAATATAAAAAATTAATTGTCAGATATAAAATGAATTATAATAATACAATATTTATCATAGAAAATTATTATGTTAACAAATGAAGATACTTACTGCGGAAGTTTCCAAATTTTCTTTGTTAGGGACCAACTTTGCATATTCAGTTTTAGACTGATTCTGCACATTGAAACATCGAATATTTATTATACTTGTTAAATGTTTAAATAATACATGAATTAAGTGAATATTATACGTCTTCTACTATGTAGTCATTTTCAATCTCTTTAACAAAGGTTTCATCATCACAAAGCTTCCAAACAGACGCTTGGGAAAACGTTGGTTGCACCTTAACTCTAAAAGTCATTTTCTTATTCAACAGCATTTCAAGCTCATCAGGATAAACCATTGAATCATCTTCTCCATTCTAATGGAAAAATAAAATATCAACCATGAGTGATAATCTGAACTTTACAACTCGATAAACTATTAACATTTTAACTTATGTATAACAATGTACCTCCACCATAGAGTTATGCATAAATTCAGCAGTCATTCCAAGTATAGCAGCACATTCGGAATCCCAGAATACAAATCGATATTTTGATTCACCATTGCTAACATATATCTCAATCTTGTACCTATAGTATTTTAAACGAAGAAAATAATATGATTAATAACAAATTCATTACCAAATTTATTTGCAATTCATCTAGATTATATGTACCTTGGTATAGGCTGTTCGACTTTTTGCCCACATGAACATTCATAAGCTTTTTCAGGATTAGGTGCCTTCGAAGAACACCTTGTGCAGCCATAATAAAACCATTCATACTTTGAGACAGCAAATTTCAATGTGGTTGCTACAGTAACACATAAAGTTTCCTAAAAGCAAATCAAAAATGATATTAATTTCAAAAAGCAAACAATATAATTGTAATAGTAAAGATAAATTTGGCTCTATAGTATTCAACTTACATGTTTGATTTTTCAGAACTGACTTAAGGATATACATTTCGCATTATGAACAAACCTTTCTACTGGCGAATACTGAGAACCACCAGACCAATTAGAAAGAGAGTTTGCAGATTGAGTAGGCTTCTCCTTCTGTTCATTAGTAGGCAACCTATAGAAATAAGATTGTTTTTGAAATTAAAAATTATGTATAATAATCTGAATATAAATAAATAAATAAAATCCATACTTAGACATAAAATCTTGAATTTCAGGGATGTCTTCATTTATCAACAATTTGGAACCACTCCATGCATTTGACACTGTAAATTGTATAATTAATATAAAAATTATTGAACGTATAATGAAAAATACAAATCAGCTATGTATTTATAAAGTCTGATAGTGTAATACCTTGGTCATCTTTTACCATTGCATGAGTGAGCAGAATTACAATAGCTCCATTGTTTTTAGGATCATTGTAGTAAGCCAAAAATTTTGATCCATAGATTTCCCATAAATTGCAATTTATGCAATTACCCCTATTTTGCAATATAAATAAACAATATTATATGATGGGATTCAATGATGCAAAATATATAAATTTATCAAACACATAAGTTATGAAAACAATGCGCATTACTTCAAATCTTTCAGCACAACAGAAACAACAACTTTCTTCCCCGGAGTGTTGGATTGGATATGGTTTATCTCACTAACAGCACCAATAATATCTACATTAAAGTAAGGTTCATTATTGAATGTGTTTGCAAATATATAAGTTATATAACTTATAATAGAATTTAAATTACCTTCCAGTCTATCGGTTTTGCATTTTCCTTGAAGTATCTCACCAAAATCTTTAAAGAAATATCCTTTAGGTGGAATATTTTGAAGTTCGATTGCCTTCATTGTGGTACCACCAAGAAACACAAATTTTTTTGAATGATCACATACCTTCCACTGAAAATCATTGTTATAGACACTGCCATTGTTTATAATGCAGGTCATATTCTCCTTAATAACCTCTTTCCATTTCAGTAAATGGTCATGACGAATAAGGACCTGAATCCGATCACCCTAACAAAATGAAAATAATCTTCTTTTTATATGTTATACAAAAAAGCATTTTGTTGTAATTACTAACTATCATACAAAAATCTATACTTAAAAAAAGAAAAACAATTTACCAAGGAATCCATAACAATCATCTCCAAATGTTCAATACCCTTATTATTCATAACACTCCAAACATTCATTATTCGAACAGCAAGACGCCAAGTTTCTTTTGAGTCATTGATGTCTTTCACAGAATCAACCTTTCTACTCATTTTCACTGAAAAAAAATTCAAAAATTAATGTAACTGCAAATTTAGATGACTATAAAATTACAAACCTAATAACCTGAAAAAAAAAGTATATAAATTTGATAGAGGTGTGTGGCAAAATGCTGAAAAGGATCCAACCTTTGATGTTACACATATATAACATCGTTTTGATTGTATAATTATATGTTATTAAATTATAACTTTAAATTAAAAATAACTATTTAATATAGTTGATTAATATTAATTGAGTAATTTAATATTATTGTTAATTTACCTACCAATTAATTATTATTATTGTTATTATTATTATTGATATTTACCCGCCATATATGATAAGAATATTTTTAAAATTTAAATAGTATATTTATTATTTGATTTGATTTGATTTAATTGAGATCCAAACTCTATAAATTAAAATGGGTTACTTATTATGAACAATAATATAGGGTCATTCCAATGTCAATCTATTATTAATTGAATTTTACATAGATGTAATTTTGCAATAACACGCTGGCATATTGAATCTTATACCGCTGTTATCTTTGCACTAACATATTTTATCCTTTCAACAGAATAATTATAGTAAATACGTACATTATGTATACCGAATTATAATAAAAATGTATTAAAATCAAAAACAATAAAACTGTTTACAGTAAATAAAAATATAGTCTAATTTCTTCATGATCATAAATATTTAAACAAAAATTCATTGAAATAAAAAATCAATAATAAATCAAAAGTTGAAATAAATGCTAATGACACAACATATATTTAAAATTTTATTTGATATATTTTTATATAATAAATAAATTAGTAATAAGTAAATGAATAATCAAATAGAATAGAATTTTAAGATGTTATTCTATATTTTTATTTACTGTAAACAGTTTTATTGCTTTTGATTTTAATACATTTTTATTATAATTCGGTATACAGAATGTACGTATTTACTATAATTATTCTGTTGACATTGGAATGACCCTATATTATTGTTCATAATAAGTAACCGATTTTAATTTATAGAGTTTGGATCTCAATTAAATCAAATCAAATCAAATAATAAATATACTATTTAAATTTTAAAAATATTCTTATCATATATGGCAGGTAAATATCAATAATAATAATAACAATAATAATAATTAATTGGTAGGTAAATTAACAATAATATTAAATTACTCAATTAATATTAATCAACTATATTAAATAGTTATTTTTAATTTTAAAGTTATAATTTAATAACATATAATTATACAATTAAATATTTATTTTGTCATTTAAAGAAAATCAAGTAACGATAATATTTGGCAAAAAAACTACAATAATAATTAATTTGATTTCAGAATATTGATTTCATTTTGGAATGATAAGATTGCAACAACAATAAAATAACGGTAATATTTTTTTAGTAGTATAAATAGAGTTTAGTACGAAATTACTTATATGAACATGAAAGTAGCTGTATTATGGATTGTAATTAGGGTAATTAAGTAATTATGGTGGTAATTAACTTTTATATATTAAAAGTAGATTAGGGATAATAATTAAGAGATAAGGTATATAAAATATAATATTAACCTTTATAATTAACTTATTTTTATTTAACATAAAATAATTATACATCTATTATGAGTTTATTTTCTAAATCAAACTAATTATTATATTTTTTTGCAGATTAACAAACAATTAAAATCAACTTCATAAACCTAAACTTCAAGTCTGTTGCGTTTGTGTATTGAGGCATTTTCAAATTAAACATTTTCTCCCCCTATTATTTATTTATTTTTGTTAATTAATATATAGTTTTATTTAATGAATTACTAAGGTTGGTTTATTAAATTAATTAACATTATATTAGTGTAATTAAGTTAATAATTAGGGTTTTCAATATTTCAATATTTTATTTATTTTTATAGTTTTATTTTCTATTATTCAAATAATTAAAGGAAAAATATTTAATTGATTACGGATTAATATAATGAAAATTTATGGTTAATTAATTGGGATTTTTTGAGATAATTATGGGATAGAAATTTGTGATAAAAAATTTAGGAATAAATATGAGATAAAATCCTAGGATTTTAAGGGATAAAAACAATGGATAAATCAAGGATAAACATGGGAGATAAAAATCATGGATAAGAGATATGGTCTTTGAGATTACATAATAAAATTTTTAATTTGTTTGTTAAAATAACTATATATATATAATATCACTAGGGCTTTACTTTCTTAAATCAAAATAGTTAGTTTTTTTTTCAATCAATTAAAAGGGGTATGTCATATAAATATACAATATTTATTTTCATAAATAAATTAAGTATTATTTTTTATTTTTTATTTTTTTAATCAATAATGTGGATAACCATGGGATAAATCTCTAACAAAATCTTAGGGTTTAAGGGATAAAAAAAATTAGGGATAAGAGATATAATATTTGGGTTTATATAATTAACCTTTTAATATTTTCATTAAATAAATACATAATATCATTTTTGTTAAATAAATTAGTAATTATATTTTTGCAAATAATCAATTGGGATAAAATTAATCTAAACTCACCTCAAACTATAAGTCCTCTACCCTAGTGCAATGAGACATGTTTCAAAATCAATTACTTATCCTCCCCCGATGCGTGAGTACTTTCAAGGGATAAAAACAACGAACCAACCAACATTTTTTAAGACGAATTATAGGGCTTTGATCCTTCAATAAATTTGAGGGTACGTAGGCATAGAGTTGTAAGACTCTAGCGAGTATAATAATCAAAAAACAATTTTTAGGGTTTCCCTTATTAAAATAATAAAATATTTTTGTAAATAAATAATAATTAAATAATTAATAGATAACAAAGCAAACATTCTTTAGAAACACACTAACCCTAAAATTAGAGGAGGATCCCATTGAGTACAATGGAGATGAGGGGTGCCTAGTACCTTCCTTTCACTTAACCAACTCCCGAACCTAGTATGTCACCCTTATTTTATAGGTTTTATCATTATTTCCATGTTCCTTAGGAACGAATAAAGGATGATGGCGACTCTGTCATTTTTCCAGCCACGACAATGTCATTTATATCTTCTTGTATGAATAGTGTTGGGTCGTTAACACCTATAATTTGAACAAAATTAAAATTAGGATAACTCAACAACAACAACGACAGTCACAACAACAACGACATTAAAGATTAAATATCCATAAAAATAATAGCATGAGCCTTTTAACATAAACCTTTTACTAGTTAACAACAATAACAACATTAACTTAACAAGTAACATAAATAAATTACATGCATATGGATAAAGTGAACACTTTAACCCATGAATCACTAATGACAACGGAAACAATATCCAACATATATTTCATAACATAGCATCCACAAAAATATTTGTTGGGTTGTTTTCCCGACTACAAATAATTTTCATATAGCTATCAATACATATATGTTATTCAAATAGTACACATACACATGTTACTCCTACAAGGGCATGGATACTATGAGGCATTAGTAGATGTATAATAATTTATGGTGGTTAGGGTTTGCCCACGGTGACGATAAGTCTTGCATGATGGTGTTTATGGTGGTTTAGAGGACCTGCTCACATGATGTGAGAGGATCTGTATATGTGTTTTGTGCTTAGGTATAAGTGTATGAATTAGGATATGTCCTTTCTCCCTTTAGGGATAAATATTTATATAGTGTGTGTTTGGATTGGCGGTGAACAAAATTGATTTTAATAGAATTGAGTTTGGTAGAATTGATTTTAACATAATTGAGTTTAACAGAATTGATTTATGTTTGGATACATTTATGTAAAAGTGATTGTTATCAATTAATGTTGTTTGGATGATTTTTATCAAAATTGATTTTGAATGTATAATTACCAAAATGGACATGGTTAAACACATAAATAATAAAGACAAAATTAATAATATTTAAACATAATAAAAATTACCTAGCTCATGAAAGTCAAATATTACTTACCTATAAAAATAAATTAATCATTTAAAAGTGAAGTCAAATATTATAAAATTAACTAGCCGTAAAAAACTAGCTCATGAAAGTATATAAGCACTATAGTATATAAACATTAGAATGTATTTGCAATATATAAATATTATAGTATAAACATTAGAATGCATTTGAACATAAACTAGTATATAAACAATAGCAGTTTGAAAACATAAGCAGTATATCAACACTATAGTTTAATATTGAACAAAATAAATTCTAAGAGGCATTTTATCAAACACTTAGAATGCATTTAGGTGAGCGAAAAAAAAACAATTGTTTCTTCTCATATTCATATCAGTTGCAGAAGAATTACAAAATACAACCATTATAGAACAAAATTATGAGATTACCTTATTCTTGGAGTAGAATTTTTCCTTGTATTTTTGGTTGTAAGAGATGATGGTGTATATATAGACTTGAAGGTAATAAATCTTAATCAAATTTGGTTTACCAAATTCATTAATACAAAGCAAAGAGAGTAATGAAGGAATTAATACAAAGCAGAAAATTGGAAAGTAGAGAGTATGGTAGCTTGAAAATAGAAGAAACAGTTGAAAAGAAATTAAAGAGGGCAATGAAGGAAAATTGTAAGAACCAAAATATCATAAATGCAGAATTGATTCTTGCTAACCTCAAAAGCTAGGAATTGTAGCTTCTATTGGAATTGCTTCTAGGAGAGTAGAATTGATTTTGGAGAAAAAACCCAAACAAGAAAATAAGACCACTTTTAAGTTTAAAGGAATAAAACGTGAGTTTGGGGCTTCAAGAAGCCAATCCAAACATAGCCATAGTCCTTTTAGGCCTAGGGTTTAGGAAATTCTCAGGAGCAGCAACCTCTCCCCCATGATTAAGGGAGATTGCTGACTACCTATTGTCACCACCGGTGTTTTCAGATAACGAGTGCCATGACCTCCTAGAATCAAGAAGGATCAAAAGAGTCGCCACCGAATTTTATTTATGTGCCTCCATCGGAGAAGGCGGGGGGAAATAATCCATAAAACCCTAAAAAAGATAAGTGTACGGAAAGTGCTAGGAAATAATAAGGAATCGGTCTCGCAATCGAGATTAGGGTTCGGGAATCGGTTATGCAAGGGGAAGGTATTAACACCCCTCACGTATATGGTATTCCATGGTAACCATTTGGGTTGTTTTACATACATGGGGATTTATCTATCGTTGTTTTATTTTTCAAAAGAATATGTATGAAAGATGTTTTTTTATTATTATAGTGCTCACCAAGGATTATGGCTCTTGTGCCTATGTATCACTCATTCGGGGATGAGGAATCAGAGCTTCGTAGTTCGGAATAGAAAATGTCTATGTGTTGGTTGATTTTACCTTTGAGAGAAGGATTTCAGTATGGTGTCCTAAGGTACAAAAATTATATTTAATGGGTTGTGTTGATTTTACCTTAAACAAGGGTTTATGAAAAGAGTTTGTGATTAGATTGCACTAAAGTCTATGGGCAGAAGTGAATATTCTAGACAACAAGCCAAGCGTCTTGCATAAAAAATAATCAGAGTGAGGGTAAGAATGCTCCATTCTCCACCATTTAAGGCTCGTGACGTATAATATTAATCGTTGTTATTAAGTATTTTGGGTTTGATTAAGAAAAAAGAAGTCGTTTGACGTTGAATCAAGGGTTTGTTTATTTGATTGGAAAATGTGGCTTATGCAACATTGGATGTAAAGTAATCAATAATAAAATAAAGGAGCTCATTATAAGGTAGCCCAAGAGAAAGCCTTGCGTGTGCAAAAGTGACCTATTCTAAACAAAAGGATAATGGTCTTACAAACATGTCCCCCTAAGGTGGTGCCATGATGTCATTCTTACAACTGGAATGTAAGTTATAGGTGAAACCCAAGTATTTACAAAGTATCACAAAAGAGTAATGAAAAGACCTCCAAGCAAATGTCCTAAATGGAATCCTCTAAGTCCAAGTGATTAAGTGCCATGACTTGTTTTTAGTATTTTAATTTTATCATGTTTTTGTTGTATTTATGAGTATGATAACAATAAAGTAAAGACAAATGATTAAGTATGCATGATGAGTTTGTACAATGATAATGATGATGAGTACTTAAATGTAAATGACATAAAAGTAAATAATAATGAACATGACAATAACAAAAGTTAATAATAATCGAAGTTAGTAAAGTTAAAGTTAAGGTTAAGCAAGTAGACAACTTTTGAGGATTATCTATCTTTAAGGTCAATAGATTCAAAATATGGCGCATCGAGGGATAACTTATCACTGATGCAAAGTAGGGAAGATAATCAACAAATCAACTTACCCTAGATTTGCAACAATGAAAGTTGTTCAACCTCAAGTCCATCTATCAATAGATTGACAAAAAGAAGACTATACAACCCAAAATTGAATGATTGATTTTAGTTGTTTTATTAAGTTAACAAGGTTATATGAACAAGTAGACATGAACAAGATAATGTTAACAAGATAGATGGTTAGTATAAATAAGTTAAAATGATAAACAAAAAAGGTATAAAGGGGTTAGTAGGTTAGTATAAACAAAATGAAATAGAAATGTGTCAGATGAATCACAAGTTAACAAAAGAGGACTTCATCCACAAGTCAAATGACCAAGCTATTTAAAGTAGGGGTAACCTATCCATACCCCAAAGTAACATGGATGAACTCAATGATCATCCAATGGTAGGTTGAAATGTAGAAGGTTTTAATCAACCCAAAATCAAACATGTCATGATATTGGTGGAGTTCATTAGTACTTGAGTTTAAGATCTTGATTTTCTAGTATTGCCAGGTCATGTGTGAACCTGTTGTTGAAACACTTTGAATTTTCCAATGCTATCAGGTCATGTATGAGTCCGTTAATGGAACTTTCTTTGTATGTTTTCTAGTATTTTTAGGTCATGTTTGAACTTGTTGATGGAACCTTTTGATATCCCCCAGCATTGTCAGGTCATGTTTGAACATGTTATTGAAACTCTTTGAATATTCCAATGGTTAGGTCATCTATGAACCTATTGATAGAATTCTTTGATTTGTTCCAGTATCGTCAGGTCATGTATGAACCTATTGACTAAACTTTCCTTGATATTCAAGTTGTCATCAGGTCATGTCTGAACCTGTTGTTCAAACCTTCTTTGATATATTTCGATGTTGTCAGGTCATGTGTGAACCTGTTGTTAAAATATCTTTGCATATTCCCCACTTGTCTTTCATCCAGCAGGGTTGTTATCCCCGGTGAATTTCTACCTGTATTTTTTGTTTTATGTGGGTCACCTTTACCATATGTTTCCATCATTCTCCATAGATCGTTGTTTTATTATGCATCAATCATAAAGAATCCTGTTAAGGTTTATCTTATGTCTGACCATAACTTCAGCAAATCAAAAACAAAAAGAGTCTTGCATCCATGGCATATCATATCATATCACTTGCATTTCAAGATCAAAATTCGGGTCTTCTTAGTATTTAACTATATCCCACCTTGATCATATGAAGAGTGTTCTGCTTCATATTTCTCTAGTTGAAGATACTTAAATAGGGACAACTGTCACACCCCAATTTTGACTCTGAATCGTCGGATCGATACATACATCGTAGCTTTTGCATCTCTACATATCATAACATGTATCTCATACCGCATAATGTCTAGAATATGAATCAAAATAAACTTTTGGGTCCACACACAAACCGGTCGAATCAATTTTCAAATGTGTGTCAAATTAGAGGGCGAAAAATTTCAAAATCAAGCTTGCAGACATCAGTTTTATTAATTTATGTTTCACGTAGTTTAACGTGGTGTGCTCGTTTTATTTTTTCGACTATTTTTCGGTAACATTTTGATCCGTCTGAGCCTTTTAACTGATCATTTTTTATTTCAAAATTTGATCAAAACTTGTATATTTCCAAGAGGTTTATTTCACGCTGATCATTTTAGTGCATTCATTTTAATTTGTCGAGCATTTTTGCGCCCGATTTTTTTATTCATATTAAGTCCTTTTATTTTTATTTTTTTAATCAAAATATTTGAAATAAATAAATATATTTTTTATGCTTTTCTTTCAAATTAATTTTGATTATTTTAAACTAGTATATTTTTATTTGATTTAAATTATTTCTAATTTATTTTTTACTAAAATAACACCCACAAGGACATTTATGGAATTCTGAAAATATTAGAGAACCCTAGTATGCACTATATATTGTTTCATTAGCTAGTGAAGATTGGAACAAAACAAAAACGCACCAAAAAGGAATCTTTGCTCACCAACACACATACCAAGCCTCAACCGTCTTCTCCTCCCATCTACACACTCACTGCGATTTCACCCACCTTTTTGGCTTCTTCATCGCAAACCACTCTAAAACACTTAAGTTGTGAATCTGAACAACGTCATCCTTTACCACCATTTATCTCTTCCAAGCTCAACCGTAAAACTACAAGAACCACCAATCTCCACCGCCATTTTCACATGTCTGTTGGCAATTCTACTTCCTTTACTTGTCTTGTTTTTTATTTTGCTATTGGTTTCTTGTGTTTTATTTTGAGTAAAGATTTGAAAAGAGGAAATGTATTATATGAGTTCGTGATGTTATTTACTGTAGCTTATTTTTCATTGTTTGAGTTTGCTTTAGAGAAAGAAAAGGTTGGAATTTGGGGAGCTTGAACCGTGAAAGAGTTTATGAAATGTGAATTTATGAAAAATGCATTTTTTCTTTGAATTTTATTCCTTGTTATTCTTTTTTATTTTTTTATTCTCACAAGATTGTGGTGTTTGACCGAAATCTTGAGACCTTTCGAATAAATTATTGTTGTCGGTTCATCTCATACTTACTATCTTAGTTATGTTGATGAAAAGAAGGAATGAAAGATACTAAATAAAAATGATTAAGGTTTGGTTGGTTTCAAGGGATAGTTTCGATTACGGTTTCATGTTTCCTTTTCATTTTTATATTGTTTTTATTTTAAGTATTTATACAAAACCATAAAAATGATAGTTATTTTATATGAAATGAATGGATGAAAATAGGTAGTAGTTTTACCGTTCTTATTGCATGATTTGGATTATTTGTTATTTAAAAAATATTGAATCCATGTCACCTGTTAAAATGTGTTCGTAAATTTTTTTGAAATAAAATTCTAATGTGGTATGTTGAGAGTGGCATGGAGCTGCTATCTCTTTCTACTTGTTAAGTATTTTACTTATTTTTATTTTTTGTTATCTTAATTATTATTTTTAGTTTTGTAATTATTTTTTTAGTGAGTAGGGTTTTATTTTGGAATGGGCTAGTGGGTCAATTCCTTATGTTCTTTTAGATCCAATACTAATGCATGTACCCCTTAATTTTATTTTCTTATCATATATTATTTAATTTAGTATTTAGATAATTGATTAAATTTTTATTTAATTAATTGATTGGATTTTAATTAATTAATTATTTAATTACTAAATGATTTGTTATATTGTGCATCAATTTTGATGCATTGCTATTTCAGAGTTAAAATCTAATTTAACTTCTGAAAATCTGTTGGTCGCATATATTCAGTTTCTAAGCTTCTCATAAAATGATTCATACATGAGTCTGCTTTAAATTAACTTAGAGCTAAATTATGTTTTCTTTCGATTTCGGTCGGTTCTCGGTCCCGTGGCTTACTCTTGGGCTTTCTTACAATTAGCTCTTTTCTTTTTACGTGCTTGTATTTACTTGTCTGCATTTCAATTACCCTTAAGTCACTTCAAACTATTTTCTCATTAAAATCTGAAGAAAAAGATTACCTTGGATGAAATATCCAGTCGTAATCCCGAATATTAGGCCCAAGTTGTAAGAGCTTGCAAGCCATAAGTATTCGTCTTCTCTTCAAAACACTTCAATATTCAAATATTTTTCTCAATAAAATTTGAAGAAAAAGATTACCCTGGATGAAATATTCAGTCGTAATCCTGAATATTAGGCCCAAGTTGTAAGAGCTTGTAAGCCCTAAGTATTCGTCTTCTCTTCAAAACACTCCAACATTCAAATCTTTTTCTCAATAAAATCTGAAGAAAAAGATTACCCTGAATGAAATATCTAGTCGTAATCCCGAATATTAGACCCAAGTTGTAAGAACTTGTAAGCCATATGTATTCGTCTTCTCTTCAAAACGCTCCAATATTCAAATCTTTTTCTCAATAAAATCTGAAGAAAAAGATCACCCTAGATAAAATATTCAGTCGTAATCCTGAATGTTAGGCCCAAGTTATAAGAGCTTACAAGCCATACGTGTTCGTCTTCTCTCAAAAACACTTGTAAATATTCAAACTTCTTTTCTTAATAAAATTGGAAGAAAAAGATTACCTGGGTGAAAGGTCCAGACGTAGTCCCGAGCATTAGACCCCAAGTTGTAAGAGCTTGCAAGTCATAAATACTCGTCTTTCAAGCCCCAAAATACATTCAACCAATCAAACTTTTTTTTGTCGTCGTGCGATTGATCAAAAACCCTTTTCATAAACTAAAGACATCTTGTCTTAAGATGATGCAAAGCAATGCTTCGTCCATAATTGTTGAGTTGAGATAAGTGGCGTTTTTCCGAATATGAATTTGTAAATCCATTTGATGTGATGTATACGTCCGCTCCTCATCTGTTTTGGGTAAAACAATGTTTCTCGTCGATCAATACAAGATAGTTTTTTCTAAAGTTGACCAACAAACAAACATTTTCTACCCAGAACTACGTAAGCCTTGAGTTCTCTATTGCACCAGGAGATACGTAGGAGCAGTATTTGTAAATCTTGTCAGGCCCATTAGTAAAAAACTTAGGTTTAGTCTCCTTTGTTGCAAAATTCAAAAACATCTCTCTCTTATTTTATTCTTATTTCCCTTATAACTCGAGAAGCCTAATATTTATAAGCTAAAAATAACGTGCACAACTAACCTAATGGTTCCCGTTTAGTACAACAGACGTAAAGGGTGTTAATACCTTCCCCTTTCGTAATCGACTCCTGAATCCTGATTTGGTTGCAACGACCATAATCATTGTCGTTCTTTCTTGGGTTTTATCGATATTTCCCCTTTCCTTTTTAGGAATAAATAAAGTTCGGTGGCGACTCTGTTCAGTCCATTATTGCGAGTGTGCGATTGCGCTTCGCTAGGTCGTGTTCTCATTTTTCGAGGTGTGACAATTACCATTTTCAAACTTTGTCAAGATCCATGGAGTTCTGCCTTTTGCGGACTACTATTCTATTAGATAAAGTTTATCCTTTATCCAATTATTTGTTATTCTTATTTGTTTCTGTTTAATAAAATTGCATTTTTATGATGATAATTTTGAAATAGATAAATCAACGAATAACCATTTTTCTGAAATAATAAGGCATTCACTTTAAGAACATTGAATTCGAAAAAGGAATGTCAACAGTAATCTGAGAACGGTAAGTCTTGATGTGTGAAGCATTGTTTCCTTCCCCAAGTAGTGTTTGGAGATGCTTGCTTCCCAAATAGTTTGTTGTTTATCCCCAATGGATAGGATGTGTTGTTCTCCTTGTAGTTCATCATCTTTCTCCAGCTGAGACCTTTTATGGATTCTCATCCTTGGTTTGCATGTTTTGTGATTGAACCCTGGATCTCTAGTAAAACCTTTATTTAGTTTTCAGATCCCCAACGCACCTTTATTTGGTTGTTGCATAGTCGTCGCATTGTTTCTCCCTTTGTGAGTTCCTGTAGGCCTGGTTGATATTTGGTACCTTGGAATTGGTTTATTTCTCAATCCCTAAGAAGAGTCTTATGACTGCTTGTTCTGTTTACATTTTTCGCATCCCCGTGCGGTGTTTATTTCTTTGCTAGAGGTAATCCCCACACATGATTTGTCCTGACGGATTTTTATCCCTAGTGAAGTCCCAACAGAGTTGATCTTGATTGATGAAATATCCAATTGGAGTTTATCTTCTCACCGGTTCCCCACTCAGAGTGTTGCCTCTTGTCGTGACGTGGATTCCCCGTGGAGTTTCCCCTTCTGATGAAAGATCTCCCCATTCAGACAGTATTTGATTCTGAGCAGTATTGATGTGGTCATCCCCTATAGGGTTGTCTCCCATTTGATATGGTATTGACCTAAAATCCCCCGCATCATTGACTTGTTGTTATGATATATATATATATATATATATATATATATATATATATATATATATATATATATATATATATATATATATATATATATATATATATATATATATATTATATATATATATATATATATATATATATATATATATATATATATATATATATATATATATATATATATATATATATATATATGTTGGTGTAAGCCCTAGAGGCCAATACTTTTTGGTACTTGTATCGAATTATTTAAAGGCATTTTCTTTATTATGGTTGATTAATAAAGTCCCCAGAATAGATAGTCCGTTTAATGTATTAAGTGTGACTTAATCATGAGAACACATTAAACATAAGGGCACTATTCTTAAAGTATCCGTAGTCGAGCTTTAGTGTGAAGTGGGATAACATTAAAGCATTAAGACTATTATGTTTGTAGACTGATGATCACATCTCATGGATCATGGATAAAGAATTATCAAGTCTTAAACATAGGTATGAATATTAGGAGTAATATTTATACCGGATTGACCCGCTATGAGAATACTATATAGAAAGTTATGCAAAGTGTCATAAGTTATTCTCATGGTGATAATAGTGTATACCACTCTTCGACCTGAAACCACTATGGATCCTAGATGTAAAGTCGAGTGCTTTATTGCTGATCCAACGTTGTCCGTAACTGGATAATCATAAAGACAGTTGATGGGTACTCCACGAAGCATGCTGAGGGACATGAGTGTCCTAGATGGAATTTGCCAATCCTGCGTAACAGGATAAATGTCTATGGGCCCAATATTGAACTGGACAAGGGTGACACGGTCTATACTTTGTGTTCAATATAGACATAAGGGCAAAGGGGTAATTATACACATAATTATTATCACAGGAGGTTTTGTCAGATCACATGACATTTTCGTGACTTGGGTAGCAGTGATGTGTTGCTAGATACCGCTCACTGTTTATTATGTTAAATGTGTGATTTAATATAATTGCCAACGTCGCGAAAACCTATAGGGTCACACACAAAGGACGGATTGATGAGAGATAGAATACTTAAGGAACATCGTAAGGTACGATGTACTTAAGCAGAATACGAAATATGGTAAGGTACCAAATACTTAAGTGATTTTGGCATATTATGAGATATAGGCCAAAATGCACTTAAGTGGGCTTTTTGGCTTGAAGCCCACACAAGTGGTTCTATAAATAGAGCTCTTGTGCAGAAGCTTTGTATGGGAATACAACACAACTGAAGAGTTGGAATTTCGTATCTCTCTTTCTATCACTCAAAGCCTTCATTCACAAACAGCTAGCACTGCGATTGAAGGAATCCGTTCGTGTGGACTGAGTAGAGACGTTGTCATCGTTCAACGTTCGTGATCGCCCCGTGGATCTGTATCAAAGGTTTTGATCATTATCAGAGATCTGCACCAAAGGTTTGAATCGCCACAAGAGGTAACGATTCTATCACTGATCATGCCCATTCGTAAGGATCACTAAATGGAGAAATTTTTAAATTCCGCTGCGCCATGGATGGCAATTCTCCTACAGTGGTATCAGAGCCACTTACGAAACCATGAATCTGATATCTGTTTTTGTTATGTAATAATATGATTAAAACAGAATGAATCAAAGGTTAAATTGAGATCGATCAAGTTACATATATGTGATATATGTAACCCTGATGCAAAATACATTATATATGATATAATGTTCTTGTTTCGTTCATTCAAAACCTCGATGATTGTTTTCCTTTGAGCGATCAATGGTCGTTTGCTTCTTGATCCGACATTAGTATGGTGAAGCAATGACGTGTTGATCAATCATACTGAATTAACAATCGAGACGTGTTTGACGGTCTGAAATTGGTGCATTAGGGTTAGTGACGGCACAAGGGTTGTGTTGTCAGAGAGTTATGCGATTGAGGTTTGAACACACAAGAGTTGTGCTTCCTAAACACTTTTTGGAACAGTGTTAACCGGTTAACACGTATGGTTAACCGGTTAACGGAATGCGAAATAAATTTTTGAGATTTTCAAACAGTGTTAACCGGTTAACGCATTTGGTTAACCGGTTAACGCAAGGCGGAAAACAGTTTTCCAAGACATTTTCAAACAGTGTTAACCGGTTAACGCATTTGGTTAACCGGTTAACGCAAGGCAGAAAACAATTTTTTCAGATTTCAAAACAGTGTTAACCGGTTAACGCATATGGTTAACCGGTTAACGCAAGGAAATTTTCGCCCATTCGGCTAACTCAGTGCTTTAAAAGTGTCAAGTGTTGATACGAAAAGCGACATCGATTTTAAATGAATTGTTCATTAAAATGTGATGATCGGTCGTCGAAATTTAATTTGATTTTAATTAATTAAAGGAATTAATAATAATAATAAAGTGTTTATTATTGCCTTGTGGTGATCGGTTATGGCCTTAGTTTTCCTTTGTTTTGTTTTGGGTTTTTAAAATACGACCTGCGTGTCGTGCCTCTCTCTTAATCTCCCAAATGTAACTTCTTTTCTCATCTCACTCCCTCGTATGTAAAACGAGTTTCTTTCATGTAATGTAATGATATGAAGAAAGCAAAGGAGTCAGTGCCAAAGGAGGACAACCTTGAAGATCTTGCTTGGAGAAGCTTAGATCGTTGTAGGTTAGCTTAGGTTCTCTCATTGGCTTGGGAGAACAATTGCGCTAGGGGCCATAACTGTTTCATTATGTATGTATGTATGTTGATGCATGTGAATGTATGTTGATGCATGTGAGAGACGGTTTATATGATAAACAAGCCGGTGAGATCAGAAAAATTGCAATTCCCTCAAAACTAAATATTAAGTTTTAAGGTTTCCAAGTTTTAACACTCATCAAGACTAGTATCGAATAATGTAGGTTTCGCCTACGCGAGGTGCATGTTCTATATTAGTAAGGTGCGATGGGATAATTGTAATATCCAACTGTTAAAACAATGGGTCAAACTTAACTAAACAAATTATAATAAGATTATATATATGTTTAGAAGCAAGAGTTGGGAATGATCCATGTGATGGATTGGAATAAGGAGTTATTCACCTAACAGTAATTTTCGAGAGTTGTATGAGATACAATTGGAAGGAGTTCCTACCTAAATAACCTAGTTTTGTGTAATCCGCCTACGCGGACTTAGAACGAAGTGAAATATGGATCTCGACCCACTAGAAAATCTTCCAACGGGATTTTCCGAATCAGATGATGAGGGTCATTTGTTTTGAGTAAAATAGTGGGAGCATATTTAATTAAAGGCCTAATTGAATATGTCAATGATACTTATATTTTCATTAATCCTTATGTAGATTACCATGACAGCAAACACCTCTAACAACATCCTGCGATCAATCCTTGATAAGGAAAAATTGTCTGGGACAAATTTTCTGGATTGGCACCGAAACCTGAGGATTGTCCTCAAACATGATAAAAAGCTGTATGTCTTGGAGACACCTGTTCCTGAAGAGGAACCTCCTAGTTCTGCACCTAAGGCAGAAAGAGATGCTTATAAGAAGCATGTCGATGATGCCAATGAAATTGCTTGTCTCATGCTGGCTACCATGAACTCAGAATTGCAAAAGCAACATGAGAACATGTCAGCGTTCGATATGATCGAACACCTGAAGTTGCTCTATCAAGAGCAAGCAAGGCATGAGAGGTTTGAAGTTTCAAAAGCCCTTTTTCAAAGCAAGTTAGCTGAGGGAGCCCCTGTAGGTCCCCATGTACTCAAGATGATTGGGTATGTGGAAAACCTTGAGAGATTGGGTTTTCCCCTCGAAAAGGAACTTGCAACTGATTTGATCTTGCAATCGTTGCCAGATAGTTTCAGTCAATTTGTCCTAAATTTCAATATGATTGATATGGACAAATCTCTTCCTGAACTGCTCGCCATGTAAAGAACTGCCGAGCAGAATCTGAAGTCAAAAGGGAAGTCCATTCTGATGATCAGAAATGGAAAGAGACAGAACAAAAGGCCCACTAAGCAGAGTGATAAGGGGAAGGGCAAGGAAGTTGCCAATCCCAGACCCACTGCTGCTTTGAAGCCTCGTGGAGGCATAGCAAAAGAAGGCACCTGCTTCCATTGCGGTAAGACCGGACACTGGAAGAGGAATTGCCCAAAGTACCTGGAAGATAAGAAGAATGGAGTAGAGACTTCAACTTCAGGTATTTTTGTTATTAATATATCTACTTCTACATCATGGGTATTAGATACTGGATGCATTTCTCACATTTGTAGAAATGTGCAGGAACTAAAAAGGAGTAGAGATTTGGCAAAAGGTAAAGTCGACCTACGAGTTGGCTATGGAGCAAAGGTTGCTGCTTTAGCCGTAGGAACTTTTGGTTTAATAATTCAGTTAGAGAACTGTTATTATGTACCTGCAATTAGCGGGAATATTATTTCCATTGCTTGTTTGGACAAGTTTGGTTTTTCATTTATAATAAAGAACAATTGTTGCTCAATTTATTTGAATGATATATTCTATGCTACTGCACAAATGAACAATGGACTACATGTCCTTGATCTTGAAATGCCTATTAATAACATTAATACAAAAGGGTGAAACCTAACGAGTTAAAACCAACTAGGTAAGAATATTAAAATTCTTCGATCAGATCGAAGTGATGAGTATTTAATCCTAGAGTTTGATGACCATCTGAAAGAGTGTGGGATCCTATCCCAACTTACTCCTCCTGGAACATCCAAATGGAAGGGTGTATCTGAGAGAAGAAATCGAACCCTGTTGGACATGGTCCGATCCATGATGAGTCACACCAATCTTCCAAACTCCTTTTGAGGACATACACCATTGACATCAGCTTACGCACTTAACCGTGTTCCATCCAAAAGGTTGAAAAGACACCATATGAGATATGGAGTGATAAGAGACCACATATGTCTTACATGAAGATTTGGGGTTGCGAAGTTTATGTGAAACGACAAATTTCAACTAAGCTTGAGCCCAAATCTGACAAATGCTTATTTGTGGGGTATCCTAAAGAAACAAGAGGATATTATTTCTACAATCCTTCTGAGGGCAAAGTGTTTGTCGCTCGAACTTGAGTTTTCCTAGAAAGGGATTTTATTTCCAAAGGAATCAGTGGGAGGAAAGTAGAACTTGAAGAAATTCAAGAATCACAAAGTATCGATACACCTATGGAGGAATTAGAGCAGGAAACACAAGTAGTTATGTAAGAACAACCTGCTCAAATAGAACAAGACCAGCGTAGGTCAGGCAGGATACGTCACCTACCTGAGATATATGGATATCTGATCAAGGTGATGTATTACTCATGGATCAAGATGAGCCTGTGACCTACTCATGGAATCTTTGTTTTGATGAAACAGTAAAACTGTATGGAATCATCAAGAAAGAAGATGAGACTTGTGTCTACAAGAAGGTTAGTGAGAGCATGGTCGTATTCCTGATATTATATGTAGATGACATATTACTCATTGGAATCGATATCCCTACCCTGCGACAAGTAAAGTCCTGGTTGGGGAAATGCTTTTCTATGAAGGATCTGGGTGAAGCAGCCTATCAGAATCTATAGAGATAGATCATGAAATGCTTGGCCTAAGTCAGAGTACATAGACAAAGTGTTGAGACGCTTTAATATGAATGATTCCAATCTGGTTATGTGTTTTGCTTAAATGGTGGCACTATGAGCTTGAAAAGTTCAATGCAAGATGCAGTTGCTGATTCTACAACTGAGGCCGAGTATATTGTTGCCTTGAGTGCAGCAAAGGAAGCTGTTTGGATCAATAAACTTGGCATAGTCCCTAGCATTGTGGATCCCATTGGTCTCTATTATGATAACAATGGTGTTATCGCACAAGCTAAGGAGCCTAGATCTCACCAACGATCCAAACACATACTTAGACGTTGTGTGAAAATATGTAAAGTACCTACACTTGACAATATAGTTGACCCACTGACAAAGCCTCTTGCGCAGCAGAAGCATGATGGCCATACTAGATCAATGGGCATACGGGGTATGTCTGATTGGCTCTAGTGCTAGTGGGAGATTGTTGGTGTAAGCCCTAGAGGCCAATACTTTTTGGTACTTGTATCGAATTATTTAAAGGCATTTTCTTTATTATGGTTGATTAATAAAGTCCCTAGAATAGATAGTCCGTTTAATGTATTAAGTGTGACTTAATCATGAGAACACATTAACATAAGGGCACTATTCTTAAAGTATCCGTAGTCGAGCTTTAGTGTGAAGTGGGATAACATTAAAGCATTAAGACTATTATGTTTGTAGACTGATGATCACATCTCATGGATCATGGATAAAGAATTATCAAGTCTTAAACATAGGTATGAATATTAGGAGTAATATTTATACCGGATTGACCCGCTATGAGAATACTATATAGAAAGTTATGCAAAGTGTCATAAGTTATTCTCATGGTGATAATAGTGTATACCACTCTTCGACCTGAAACCACTATGGATCCTAGATGTAGAGTCGAGTGCTTTATTGCTGATCCAACGTTGTCCGTAACTGGATAACCATAAAGACAATTGATGGGTACTCCACGAAGCATGCTGAGGGACATGAGTGTCCTAGATGGAATTTGCCAATCCTGCGTAACAGGATAAATGTCTATGGGCCCAATATTGAACTGGACAAGGGTGACACGGTCTATACCTTGTGTTCAATATAGACATAAGGGCAAAGGGGTAATTATACACATAATTATTATCACAGGAGGTTTTGTCATATCACATGACATTTTCGTGACTTGGGTAGCAGTGATGTGTTGCTAGATACCGCTCACTGTTTATTATGTTAAATGTGTGATTTAATATAATTGCCAATGTCGCGAAAACCTATAGGGTCACACACAAAGGACGGATTGATGAGAGATAGAATACTTAAGGAACATCGTAAGGTACGATGTACTTAAGCAGAATACGAAATATGGTAAGGTACCAAATACTTAAGTGATTTTGGCATATTATGAGATATAGGCCAAAATGCACTTAAGTGGGCTTTTTGGCTTGAAGCCCACACAAGTGGTTCTATAAATAGAGCTCTTGTGCAGAAGCTTTGTATGGGAATACAACACAACTGAAGAGTTGGAATTTCGTATCTCTCTTTCTATCACTCAAAGCCTTCATTCACAAACAGCTAGCACTGCGATTGAAGGAATCCGTTCGTGTGGACTGAGTAGAGACGTTGTCATCGTTCAACGTTCGTGATCGCCCCGTGGATCTGTATCAAAGGTTTTGATCATTATCAGAGATCTGCACCAAAGGTTTGAATCACCACAAGAGGTAACGATTCTATCACTGATCATGCCCATTCGTAAGGATCACTAAATGGAGAAATTTTTAAATTCCGTTGCGCCATGGATGGCAATTCTCCTACAATATATATATATATATATATATATATATATATATATATATATATATATATATATATATATATATATATATATATATATATATATATATATATATATATATATATATATATATATATATATATATATATATATATATATATATATATATATCCCTTAGCTTGAGATGTGGATCCTCAGCAGATCTCTATAATCCTCAACATGTTGGTTGATATCCTCAACAATGCTTTCGTTCCCGACTAAGTTTCCAAGCTATGTTCTCTCCTCTCCCAGAGAGTTTGAGCTTTAAGCAAGATCTTTGTCAATCATTGTTTATCCCCTAGAAGTTATTCCTCCTCTCTTGAGAGTTGATTGTTCAAGTTAGATTTATTTTAATCCCCCTGACTTCTAATGATATATGTATTCTTCATTTTCTCTTAGAGTTGAGTCTTCAGCAGTTTTTGGTCGGGTGCATGTTCTACATGTCTTTCCCCAACCAGAGTTGAGAGTTGAATTTGGATGTGATATCCCCAGCCTTCCTTGAGTATATGGTTGTGTGCTATCCCCAGAGAATTAAATATTTAAAGATAGGATTTATATCCTCGATTGATTTATTTTCATCCCTAACAGGTTCTCCAGTTGGTGTTGCCATCTTGTTGAGATTAGCTTAGAATCTAGTTGTGATGATTGGATCTTCATACTTGTATCATTTATGCTTGTTTGTCAGCATAATCATATACATACTCACTCATATACATGCATAAGAATATCATCAGATGTTTCATTATGCATTTTTACACATTGACCTGATTTTTGTGATCCCCTGCTTTGGTGATATCATTTCCCCATGCAGATTTGGTGTGTCTATCCTCCTTTAATATAGAGTGTCATCCCCTTAAGCAGAAAGAGTTTATCCTTTCTTCTTTCCCACTGAGTTATTTCCTTGTAGGTGATTATTATTTTTGTGTCCTCCCCAGTTCATTATCTGGATGGAACCACTCCCCTTGAGTTATATCCTCATTGGGTTGAGTCTTGTTTGACCGTTTCTTTCTGGTTCTTACCTAGATAGATCTTTTAGTCTTACGAGAGTTTATTACTTAGTAACTGGTAATATCCTTCTTGATGTTGAGTATTTTACCTGTGTTAATTTAGCCAGTAATCGGTAAAAGGTAATTTACTTATTTGATTTCCCTAGCGAATTTACTTTCGTTTCTCCAACAGGTTATCTTTTTACCAGCAGATTATCATTGCTCAATTATCTAGTAACTGGTAATTATTTATCCTTTTTTCTAGTTGGTCGTCTTTTTGTTCTCTACCCAGTAAATGGTAGTTTACAAGAAATTCTCCTTGAATTTTCCCCCCGGCAGTCTATCCTTGATATGTTTACTCAGTAACTGGTAACAAATATTCTTCCTTTGATCTTCTACCCAGTAATTGGTAGTTGTAATTCCTATCTTTGGTCTTCTACCCAGTAACTGGTAGTTGTAATTCCTATCTTTGGTCTTCTTCCCAATAACTGGTAGTTGTAATTCATATCTTTGGTCTTCTATCCAGTAACTGGTAGTTGTAATTCCTATCTTTGATCTTCTACCCAGTAACTGGTAGTTGTAATTCCTATCTTTGGTCTTCTACCCAATAACTGTTAGTTGTAAATCCTACTTTTTCATTTCCTCGGTAGGCTATCCTTACCCAGTAACCGGTAATGGATATTCCTCCCTTTTGAGTATATTTCCCAGTAACTGGTAATATAACTTTTTCCTATGGTTGATTACCTTTGTTAAGCTGCCCAGCAACTAGTAGTTGGTAATTATTCCTCTTTTTCCTCAGTGAGTCATCCTTGATATGTTTACCCAGTAACTAGTAACGGATGTCCCTCTGCCCGAGTATATTATCTTCTTTTTTTAAGCTACTCAGTAACGGGTAGTAGATAATATATCTCTTTTTCTCCTATGTTGAAGTTTTTTCTTCCCCAATTGAGTCCGGATTCATATTTCCTTGAGAAATCGAACTTCCTTTTAAACGTTTGGGTATTTCAGCTTCATTCTGATTTACGCCTTTCCCAAGTGGATGTTTCCTACTGTGTTTGTGGTATCCCGATACATTCATATTTTGTTTCCCGAGTCCGAGTCTTTCCATTGATTTATTTTCATGGAAATCCCCTCGTGTCCCTAGTAGTTTTTAAGTGGTATCCTCGCCTACGCATATCTTATTATTCCCAGACTCTAAGTCTCCTTAGTGAGTTTTCCTTATGGAATGCATTGTGCTCCTGCGTGTTGGTGTAAGCCCTAGAGGCCAATGCTTTTGGTACTTGTATCGAATTATTTATTAATAATAAAAGGCTTTTTCTTTATTACGTTTGTTCAATAAAGTCCCTAGAATAGCTAGTTTGTTTAATGTATCAAGTATGACTTAATCATGAGATCACATTAAACATAAGGACACTATTCTTAAAGTATCCGTAGTCGAGCTTTAGTGTGAAGTGGGATAACATTAAAGCATTAAGACTATTATGTTTGTAGACTGATGATCACGTCTCATGGATCATGGATAAAGAGTTATCAAGTCTTAAACATAGGTATGAATATTAGGAGTAATATTTATACCGGATTGACCCGCTATGAGAATACTATATAGAAAGTTATGCAAAGTGTCATAAGTTATTCTCATGGTGAAATGGTGTATACCACTCTTCGACCTGAAACCACTATGGACCCTAGATGTAGAGTCGAGTGCTTTATTGCTGATCCAACATTGTCCGTAACTGGATAACCATAAAGACAGTTGATGGGTACTCCACGAAGCATGCTGAGGGACATGAGTGACCTAGATGGAATTTGCCCATCCTGCATAACAGGATAAATCTCTATGGGCCCAATATTGAACTGGACAAGGATGACACGGTATATGCCTTGTGTTCAATATAGACATAAGGGCAAAAGGGTAATTATACACATAAGTATTATCACAGAAGGAATTGTCAGATCACATGACATTTTCGTGTCTTGGGTAGCAGTGATGTGTTGCTAGATACCGCTCACTGTTTATTATGTTAAATGTGTGATTTAATATAATTGCCAACGTTGCGAAAACCTACAGGGTCACACACAAAGGACGGATTGATGAGAGATAGAGTAACTAAGGAATATCGTAAGGTACGGTGCCCTTAAGTGAATTATAGAACATCGTAAGGTACGGTGTACTTGAGTAGAATACGAAATATGGTAAGGTACCATGGGCTTAAGTGATTTTGGGCATATTATAAGATATGGGCCAAAATACACTTAAGTGGGCCTTTTAGCTTGAAGCCCACACCAGTGGTTCTATAAATAGAACCCTTGTGCAGAAGCATTGATGGTGTTTGCATTATTTTCGTTTTCTCTCTCTCTCACTCAAAGCCTTCATTTGTACCAGCTAGCACTGAGATTGAAGGAATCTGTTCGTGTGGACTGAGTAGAGACGTTGTCATCGTTCAACGTTTGTGATCGCTCCGTGGATCTGCATCAAAGGTTTTGATCGTCACAAGAGATTTGCACCAAAGGTTTCAATCGTCACAAGAGGTAAATATTCTATCACTGATCATGACCATTCGTAAGGATCTCTAAAGGAGAAAATTTTAATTTCCGCTGCGTTTTGGACCGCAATTCTCCTTCACTGCGGACTTTCAGTTTCTTCCGGATTATTTTCCTTTGTGGCAATATATCCCCCAGGAAGATTATATTTTGCATTCATATCATATGCATCATGAGGTCTCTTAAGGACCAATTTTTTTTTCTTGTTATTATTATTTAAGTCCATTTTACCGCATTGATATGAAGATTTTAACCTTCACATCCTCTAATAGAATGACCTTAAATAAGGGTAGCTGTAAGACCCCAATTTTGACCCCTAAGATCCATTATGTCATCTCATAGCTTTGCATTAGCATTAGGATCACACCTTGGTATCCTCCTCACCTATCATTCATTGGGTTTGAATTGGGAGAGATCACCAAGCATATGTGATTGTATCATACTTTATTGTCTTTGTTTACTAACCAAAATACAAAAATATGTCTAGTGTAGCTTTGTTTCTTTTGTAGGTAGTGTGTGTGTGTGTGTCTATTTGTGCCTCACCAAGCCCACAACTAGGGTTTGAGACCCTCAATGCAAGATATCAAGCAAGAAAAGGTCCTATTTGGTTCTAATTATCCTAATGGATCCCCATGTTCTTTATTTGTCATTTTGATCAAGAATTCATCAAGAGTTTGAAGCTTGTTTATCAAGGAAACCCTATTTCATCTGGGTATCTTGTGTGCCTTCCTCATCAAGTTTCTTCAACAATTGGTCAAATATATCAAGCAATACTTTATTTTACATCAAAATGAACATATAATATCCTCCATGATCCCCAAAGAGCAAAGGAACTTCAATTGTGCAAGTTGATTCAAGGAAGTTGATCAGAAAAGTTAACTAGTCAAATCTAGGGTTTCTTAGACCCTATCGCCTACAATTTTTTTCATATGAAAAAGATTAAAATAGAAAAATTACTCTTTATGATATTCCAAACAAATTTCATGTTGATATCAAATGATAATTTTGCTTGGAAAGTAAATTTTTATGGTGAAAGATTATAGGTCATTTTGTGTGTGCCCTAGATAGAAGGTCAACTTCCAAGAACCATAACTTCCACAATTTTTATGATATGAAGATGATCCAAGTTTCATGACTTATTACAAAATGTCTTATTCAACTTTTCTTCTTTGAGAAAGATTCAATTCTACTTGCAAGGTCATGTATGAAGGAGAATAGCGATCCAAAACGCAGCGGAATTTAAATTTTTTTGCTTTAGTGATCCTTACGAATGGGCATGATCAGTGATAGAATCGTTACCTCTTGTGACGATTGAAACCTTTGATGCAGATCTATGGAGCGATCACGAACATTGAACAATGACAACGCCTCTACTCAGTCCACACGAATGGATTCCTTCAATCTCAGTGCTAGCTGCTACGAATGAAGGCTTTGAGTGAGAAAGAGAGAAACGAAATTGCAACTACTCAAATGCTTTCGCACAAGGGTTCTATTTATAGACCCACTTGTGTGGGCTATAAGCTAAAAAGCCCACTTAAGTGTATGTGGCCCATATCTTATAATATGCCAAAATCACTTAAGCGTGTGGTACCTTACCATATTTCGTATTCTACTTAAGTACACCGTACCTTACGATGTTCTACAATTCACTTAAGTGCACCGTACCTTATGGTGTTCCTTAGTTACTCTATCTCTCATCAATTTGTCCTTTTGTGTGTGACCCTGTAGGTTTTCGCGGCATTGGCAATTATATTAAATCACGTATTTAAAATAATAAACAATGAGCGGTATCTAGCAACACATCACTGTTACCCAAGTCACACAAAAATGTCATGCGATCTGACAAATCCTTTTGTGATAATACTTATGTGTACAATTACCCTTTTGCCCTTATGTCTATATTGAACACAAGGCATAGACCGTGTCATCCTTGTCCAGTTCAATATTGGGTCCATAGACATTTATCTTGTTACGCAGGATGGGCAAATTCCATCTAGGTTACTCATATCCCTTAGCATGCTTCGTGGAGTACCCATCAACTGTCTTTATAGTCATCCACTTACAGACAATGTTTGATCAGCAATAAGGCACTCGACTCTACATCTAGGGTCCATAGTGGTTTCAGGTCGAAGGGTGGTATACACCATTATCACCATGAGAATAACTTATGACACTTTGCATAACATTCTATATAGTATTCTCATAGCGGGTCAATCCAGTATAAATATTACTCTTAATATTCATACCTATGTTTAAGACTTGATAACTCCTTATCCATGATCCACGAGATGTGATCATCATTCTATATATATAATAGTCTTAATGCTTTAATGTTATCCCACTTCACAATAAAGCTCGACTACGGATACTTTAAGAATAGTGTCCTTATGTTTAATGTGATCTCAAGATTAAGTCACACTTGATACATTAAACGGACTAGCTATTCTAGGGACTTTATTAAACAAACATAATAAAGAAAAAGCCTTTTATTATTAATAAATAATTTGATACAAGTACCAAAAGTATTGGCCTCTAGGTCTTACACCAACAATCTCCCACTAGCACTAGAGCCAATCAGGCATACCCCTAATGCCCATAGATCTAGTATGACCATCATGCTTCTGCTGCGCAAGAGGCTTTGTCAGTGGGTCAGCAATATTGTCAAGTGTAGGTACTCTGCATATTTTCATATCTCCTCTATCTATTATCTCTCGAATGAGGTGATAACGCCTAAGTATGTGTTTGGATCGTTGGTGAGATCTAGGCTCCTTAGCTTGTGCGATAGCACCATTGTTATCACAATAGAGATCAATGGGATCCACAATGCTAGGAACTATGTCAAGTTCACTAATGAACTTTTTGATCCAAACAGCTTCCTTTGCTACACTTGAGGCAGCAATATACTCGGTCTCGGTTGTAGAATCCGCAACTGTATCTTGCTTTGAACTTTTCCAGCTCACAGCGCCACCGTTTAAGCAAAACACATAACCAGATTGCGATCTAAAGTCACCCTTATCTGTCTGGAAGCTAGCATCGGTGTATCTAATTACAACCAACTCTTCCTGACCTCCATATATCAAGAATGAGTCCTTAGTCCTTCTCAAATACTTAAGGATATTCTTGACAGCTACCCAATGAGCATCCCAAGATCAGATTGGTACCTACTCATTGCACTTAAAGCATACGAGACATCTGGTCAAGTACATAACATGACATACATGATAGATCCTATTGCAGATGCATATGGAATCTTATTCATGCGATCCCTTTCTTCCTTAATTGAAGGGGATTGTGTTTTTGATAGACAAGGGCCATGTTGCATAGGTATGAATCCTTTCTTGGAATCATGCATATTAAAGCGTCTCAGCACTTTGTCTATGTATGTACTCTGACTTAGGCTAAGCAGTTTTTGTGATCTATCTCTATAGATTCTGATTCCTAATATATAGGATGCTTCACCTAGGTCCTTCATAGAAAAGCATTTCCCCAACCAAGACTTTACTTGTTGTAGGGTAGGGACATCGTTTCCAATGAGTAATATGTCATATACATGTAATACCAGGAAAATGATCATGCTCCCACTAACCTTCTTGTAAACACAAGGCTCGTCTTCGTTCTTGATGAATCCATATTGTTTTACGGTTTCATCAAAACGGAGATTCCGGCTTCTGGAAGCTTGCTTCAATCCATAGATTGATCTTTGTAACTTACATATCTTTTGGGCTTCTTCTGGTATGTCAAATCCTTCAGGTTGTGTCATGTACACATCCTCAAGAAGATTCCCATTAAGGAAAGCAGTTTTGACATCCATCTGTCATATTTCATAATCATGATATGAAGCGATAGCAAGTAAAATCCGAACGGATTTAAGCATTGCAACTAGTGAAAAGGTTTCATCATAGTCAACCCCATGAATTTGTTTATATCCTTTTGCAACCAGTCTTGCCTTATAGGTATGTACCTTACCATTCATGTCAATCTTCTTTTTGAAGACCCACTTGCATCCTATAGGGTTAACTCCTACAGGAGGCTCTACCAAGGTCCAAACTTGGTTTGTGTACATGGAATCTATTTCAGATTTCATGGCTTCTAGCCACTTCTCAGACTCGGGACCAGTTATGGCCTCTTGGTAGGTCACAGGCTCATCTTGATCCATGAGTAATACATCACCTTGATCAGTTATGAGATATCCATATCTCTCAGGTAGGTGACGTATCCTGCTTGACCTACGCTGGTCTTGTTCTACTTGAGCAGGTTGCTCTTCCATAACTACTTGTGTTTCCTGCTCTAATTCCTCCATAGGTGTATCAATGCTTTGTATTTCTTGAATTTCTTCAAGCTCTACTTTCCTCCCACTGATTCCTTTGGAAATAAAATCCTTTTCTAGGAAAACTCCAGTTCGAGCGACAAACACTTTTCTCTCAGAAGGATTGTAGAAGTAATACCCTCTTGTTTCTTTAGGATACCCCACAAATAAGCATTTCTCAGATTTGGGCTCAAGCTTAGTTGGAATTTGTCATTTCACATAAACTTCGCAACCCCAAATCTTCATGTAAGACATATGTGGTTTCTTACCACTCCATATCTCATATGGTGTCTTCTCAACCTTTTTGGATGGAACACGGTTAAGTGTGTAAGTTGCTGTCAATAGTGCATGTCCCCAAAAGGAGTTTGGAAGATCGGCGTGACTCATCATGGATCGGACCATGTCTAACAGGGTTCGATTTCTTCTCTCAGATACACCATTCCATTGGGGTGTTCCAGGAGGAGTAAGTTGGGATAGGATCCCACACTCTTTCAGATGGTCATCAAACTCCAGGCTTAAATACTCACCACCTCGATCTGACCGAAGATTTTTAATATTCTTACCTAGTTGGTTTTGTACTTCATTCTTGAATTCCTTGAAATTTTCAAAGGACTCTGATTTGTGTTTCATTAAATAAACATAACCATATTGTAATACCCCAAAATTTACCCTTCATTTTTCCTGGAAGCATACGCTTTACACCTCATGCATGCATTCATTTTTAGGTCATTTACCATTTGCATTTCATCATGGCAATAGGAATCGGATCCAAGAAGCTTGAACATCATCCAGGACACTTTGTGGGCTCTATTTAGATGATCAGTCAACACAAGGGAAAGACTTGAGTTACTTCCAACAGGGGTATATTCGTCAGTCAAAACGTTAATCTTGAAGGAGCAAAGGTTTGTTCATGAGCTGTCATGCTCACTAGGCGAAGCACACGTCTTTTAAAAAAAACAAAACAAAAAACGAAAATAAATAAATAAAAGAAAAAATCTTGGACTTGGACCTCTCTCATTTGAGCCCACAGGTCCACAAAAATCAGGTTATAAATTCAGAGTTTCAGTGAAACAAAAGAGAATTCTATTCCTATTACCCTGTCTGGGAAAAAGATAGTGAGAGAAGAACCCAGGGGAAAAAGATAGTGAGAGAAGAGCTAACAGAGTTCAGAGCAACCTCCAAACCCTGAAGGGAACTCAACTGCACAGAATCACCTCTGCCTCACATAAACCCTAAAGATTGTTTTGTAAACCTCACGGGTGCAACTCAATTTCAATCAAGCTCTCCAATCAGGTTTTCCCTTATTCCCATTACCTTTGAGCTTTGAATTTGAATACTCTGAATGTTTGAGGTATTATGGGTGAATTTGATACCCTTTTGATGCATGTCTTTTTTGTGAATTTTAATGGCATGATTCATGTGGTTACATTTTGATTTGGGGGCAACCCTTGATTACCCTATTTTTTTTGTCTCTAACCTATTTGTTGAGTTTTTGTGAGGGCTCACATGACTTTTGCAGAGATGGTTTGTCTGGTGTTCCACTTTATTTGTGGGATACCGCTTGGAGGTTTCATTCCGATTAACTGTACTGACTCACTTTCTTTGATGGTGTTTAGTTTGGAAGGATCCCTGGGTTTCCCATTCCTTTAATTGCTGTTACTTCGGATCTTTATCCGCGTGGTACCTTTTACATTTTTCCTGCATTTTACTGCTTTCCTAGCTGGAAGACCTCGATAGGAGGCAATGTTTTTGTGTTTTTTTTTTTTACAGGTTCCTTCGTCAAGGACTGCCTTTTGCATGAGCATCCCAAACCCTAACCCTTCATTGATTTTTCTTCTCCTAAACACACGTGTACTCCTTCTACTACAGGTGAGTAAGTCTCCAAAGGTCGAGCATCCGGTAGATTGCGTAGTAACGTCGTTCGTCTAAAACCCAATCCATAACCCCGTAGTTAGCCGAACTACGGCTTGCTCTGATTCTCATTCCAGATGAGATACGTAGGCATAAGACGTGATGTCTTAGCGAGCACACATCCCCCCAACCTATAGGTCAGCCGAGCTACGAAGACTCTGATTCTCATATTCAGATGAGATACGTATGCAGTGGATGCGACATTCGCGCGAGTCATTTTCATTTAACCCCTTTTTTTAGTAAATAGCACAAGATAAACTCACACCCTTTAGACAAGAACTACAAAAGTGGATCCCGTAGAGTACTACGAATGCGTAGGGGTGCTAATACCTTCCCTTCGCATAACCGACTCCCGAACCCAAGATTTGGTTGCGAGACCTCGTCTTTTCCTTTCCTCTTTTCAGGTTTACTTCGAGCGTTTCCTTTCCCTCCTTTGGGATAAATAACGCACGGTGGCGACTCTTCTGTCATTTTCTTTCGCTGGTTGTTTTTTCGCCCACTGTATTTTTCAGGTTGCGACAACTGGCGACTCTGCTGGGGACCCGGTTTCCCTAAGTGAGTCCCTCCTAGCTTTTGTAGTTTGTTTGTTTATTGGGTGTTCATGCTTTTGTACAGTTATTTACCTGCTTTACCTTATTGCATTGTGTACATATCATTGTTGTATCTGTTGGCTGGCTATGGCTGCTTGGTGATCTTTGTGAGATGAGTTCTATACCCGAACTCGAGTGCACTTAAGATAGGAGATTGGCATAGTCTTGTCGACTTGTGTGGAGTTATTCCTTAGCAAGTTGACTTGCAAGCCCATTCACTTGGTGGAGGTCATGTTGAGATCAATAATGTCACACAAGTAAGTTGTGGTTAGACATTACTTTTTCCAATATAGACCTTAGAAGCCGAGGACCTTAGTTTACCAAACCCATCTTGGCCTATTCGTAGGACGTAGTGCGAAAGTCGTTCAAGTGTAAGATTTGATACGATTGTTACGCGATACTACACTCATAGGAGTCTCTCTTGAGAATATTTTTGGAATACGAGTAGTCGTTCCTCCGATAATATCCGAAAGATGGGATTATGACTATGGGAACCTTTTGTAGAACATGTTTGGCAAGTTTAAACCTTAGTACACTCCTTTTGGGTGGTTCTTAACCTAAACTCCATGCTCGTGACTTGCAACAAACCCTTGATTCATGGTTGATCCGATCAGGTATCCTTAATATCAATGAAACTTGGGTGTTGATAAGGTGTAAACCATAATCCACCAAAATGGGTGGTTGATATTAAGGATAACATGATCCATCCCATGACATTTGTTTGGTGTGCTCTTAATTTCTCTCCAGACAGTGCAACCTGACAGATGTTCAAGCAGATACAGCGATCCTGATTCCCATGCCACTGCACTGCATTCACATCATTTTGCATTCATAATTATTCACACATGTTTATCCATTTCTGTGGGGTTTATATCTTCTACTTGATTCTAGTCGGAATTTTCTTGGTTCTCATCAACGGCTTAGTCTTTTTTTTTACATCGTTTATCTATTGAGAGACTGGAATCAAGGGGGGTAGAATACCTTTGGAATTGATAAACATGTCATTGCATTTACATATTCATTAGCATGTCTTGCATAATAGGTACCGCCACAGTGTTCTCAGTTTGTTTGGTGTTCCATCAGCAGGATAGCTGACCCAGGCATTCACCGGTACGGTACCCGCAGAAACCAACAGAGAGTAATGGAAAGCCTACAAGCAGAGTTCGCCGAGATGAAAATCCGCATGAATCAATTCATGGATGTGGTTCAGGGGGTGGCTCAGGGACAGCAAGAGCTCAGGCAGATGATACAGAGGAATCACCCTGCTCAACCAGAGACGGTGATTGATCCTCCAGCTGGAGAGGCTAATGGACCCAATGGACTGGGGCCTATCCCAATCCTACATGTCACCTCCGGTCAACAGCCCGTTCATGATGATCAGGACGATCAGTTCCCCCTGCTGCAAGAAGACTTTGGTATGGGTCATGGTGTGGACCCCATGTTTAGAAGATTGGAAGAGAGGTTGAAGGCAGTGGAAGGACAGAATCCTCTGGGAGTAGATGTTGCTGACTTGGGGCTGGTCCCAGGTGTGAGAGTACCACCGAAATTCAAGGTCCCGATATTTGACAAATACAATGGCAACTCTTGCCCGAAGATCCATGTGCAAGCCTATTTCCGTAAAATGGTTGCATACTCCGATGACGAAAAGTTGCTTATGTACTTTTTCCAGGACAGCCTAGCTGGGGCATCCCTGGAATGGTATATGAGGCTGGACAGAGCCCACATCCTTTGCTGGAGGGATTTGGCTGAGGCTTTCGTGAAGCAGTATCAGTATAATGTAGACATGGCTCCGGACAGAACTCAACTTCAAAATTTGTCTCTTAAAAGCAATGAGTGCTTCAGAGAATACGCTCAACGCTGGAGAGAAACAGCTTCCCGTGTTCAACCTCCTATGTTGGAGAAGGAAATGGCTAACATGTTCATGAACACTGTGCTAGGACCTTATTTGGAGCGCCTGGTGGGTTGCAATGCCTTCAATTTTGCTGATGTAGTCTCCACCGGAGAGAGGGTGGAGAATTACCTGAGGACATACAAGACCCAGAGTGAAGGTGGATCCTCATCAGGGGTGAAGAAGCCGTTCATTCAGGGACAAAAGAGGAGAGAAGGGGATGCAAGTGCCGTATCTTCTTATCAGAACAGGGATAACCGGAGGAATAACTTTCAGAACTATCATCAGCAACCGTATGTTGCGGCTGTGACCATTCCAGCTGCAGCACCATTACAACAACAACAACCACAGCGTCAACCAGCTCAATACCAACCACAACAACCGGGTAACAGACCCGCATATCAACCGAGGCCAAGGACGATGGACTGGCATTTCGACACTCTTCCAATGTCGTACGCTCAGTTGCTTTCTAGTCTTCAACAACTACAACTTGTGCAGTTGCGCATTCTGGCTCCTCCCGTTGGTAGGCTTCCGGTGGGTTATGACGCCAACGCTAGGTGTAGATTCCACTCTGGGGCACCTGGCCACAATATTGAGAACTGCAAAGCTTTTAAGCACGTAGTTCAGGACCTCATTGATTCAAAGGCCGTTAACTTTGCACCAGCTCCTAATGTCGTCAACAATCCCATGCCCCAGCATGGTGGAGCCAACGTTAACATGGTTGAAGGAGAAGTCAAATTAGTCTATGCGGTCAACAATGAAGATGGGGATAGTGATTGCGACATCGATAACTGGGTGCGTCCGAGGATCCCGGGTGAAGTTCTCAACAATTGGTCTTCTGAGGAGATTGTCCAAGCCACTTGTCTGGAGGAGTAATTTTCTTTGTTTATTCATGCATATCCAAGTCTTACGTTCCGCCAGGGCGTAATGACTCATTGTAGGGCTCATCTATGTGACACTTGCATTTTTTATCATAAATAAAGGACGTCTTTTTGCATTCAAATATTTTGTTCCCTGTCTTTCTATTTTTGCAGTTTTTCAAAAAAAATGGCAATGTTTTGTTTAGTTTCCACTTTTTTTTTCTTTTTTTCTCTTTCACACTCATAAGCACATACCATCACTCATGCATATGCACATCACCGGATCCTATTGATAACGGTTCTGCTATGGCTCGCTTCGACTTTGAAAATCCAATCTTTCAAGCTGAAGAAGAGGGTGATGAAGATTGTGAACTCCTTGAAGAACTTACCAGGTTATTAAAACAAGAGGAAAGGGTCATTCAACCGCATCAAGAGTCTGTTGAAGTGATTAATCTCGGCACCGAGGACGCCAAGAGAGAAATCAAGATAGGGGTTGCTTTGGAAGACAATGTGAAGAAGGGGTTGATTGAATTGCTGCAAGAGTATGTTTACATCTTCTCTTGGTCTTATCAGGACATGCCAGGGCTTGACACAGACATCGTGGTACGTCTCGTCGTCTTTTTCACCGTTCTTCTACTCATTCGTCCCTGATCGGACTCCATGGGGATTGCTTTGTCAACAGCTTCCACACCACACCCTGCAAGTGAGTGAAAATACCTAACAGTTCCTGCAAAAGAGATCGTTAGATAAAACCGTGCCCCAGGCGTGTCAAGACTTCAACACTTGGGTCACTCAACCTTCCGAATAAGATTTCAAGTCTTCAATCTTATAAACATGCATTGGAAGGGACCTGTATGTCTTAAAATGCAAAGATTCTTCATCAAAATATTTGGATGTTTTTGCAATCAAAGCGGTAATGAAAAACAAAAACAAAATTATTTGACTGAATATGCATTTTATTGACTGAAAAAGGTGTGGCTCAAATTGAGCAATACAAAGGAAGCAATTCCTGAAAAGAGGTAATTGCGCACAAAAGGAAAATCTATCCTAATGACAATGTGAAACCCGCGATCTCATCGAGTTCCAACTCGGTTACACCCCATATGTCCTCAGACTCTCCGTGCTTTCTGCCTTCTGAACAAGACGCTTCCGATTGATCCCTGCCGGGGATTATCCATGTGCCTTCCAAAGTACAAACGATCATGTTGGACGCAGTTGTTCGTTTCAATCCCTCTTTTGCCTGGACCGCCCTTTCGGGTTTTCAGTCCACCGGGATACCCTTTTTTGCCCAAGTCGTTTTTTCAGGTTTTCGACTTGCCGGGTGTACAGTTTTTCATTTTTATCCCTAATTTTTGCCCGAACCTTTTTTATTTCTTTTTTTTCGGTTCGCCGGGATGCCCATTTTTGCCTGGACTATTTTATTCTTTTCGTCCAGCGGGTCTCTTTATACGAAGTATTTTTTAATTGCGTCCGCATTCACAGGGGATGGAAAGTCCTTGCCATCCATGGTCGTCAGCAACAAGGCTCCGCCAGAGAAAACCTTCTTGACCACGAAGGGACCTTCATAATTGGGTGTCCACTTGCCCCTACGATCGTTTTGAGGAGGAAGGATCCTTTTCAGCACCATATCACCCACCTGACATACCCGAGGTCGCACCTTTCGGTCAAAAGCACGTTTCATCCTCTGCTGGTACAACTGCCCATGACAGATGGCCGTCAGCCTCTTTTCCTCAATTAGGCTTAACTCTTCGTACCGGGTCCTTACCCATTCAGCCTCTTGCAATTTCACGTCCACCAGGACTCTCAAAGAGGGAATTTGGACCTCAACCGGTAGCACGGCTTCCATCCCATATACCAATGAGAAAGGCGTTGCCCCAGTAGGCACGCACCGAGGTTCGATACCCAGGATACCAGCTTCATACTCAATCACACCGTCGGTGCATTCAAATGCTAGTCAGGCAGCACAAGGAATATGGGGATCTCTTTGGCATAAGCAAAGCAGCACCAACTCTGTTTCCATTCTTGTTAATGGCCCCATCAGACATCAGAATCCGTTCGGATTCGGGGTCAGGCCCCTCCTCCGGGATCGGTTACTCTCAATCTTTCGATTTGAGCACCTCGAAATTTCCTCATTAGGGACTCAAACATCATCGGTTGACACTCCTCCACAGGTTGTTAGGCGAGGTAACCAGACAATACACTCCCCTCCATCGCCTTCTGAGCGGTATACTGTGTATCACATTCGGTCAGAATCACTTGCCATCTCGCAACCCGTCCGGTCAATGCTGACTTCCCAGATATGTACTTGATCAGATCCATCTTGAAATCCACAAAGTGGTATGAACCAACATATACTGTCTCAGTCGGCGAGCAGCCTATGCCAAAGTACAACAAGTTTTCCCGAACAGTGAATGTATTGTTTCACAGTCGGTAAACTTTTTGCTAAGGTAAATTGCATGCTCTTTTCAACCAGACTCGTTATGCTGCCCCAGTACACACCTCATAGACCCCTCGAGGACCGTCAAGTACAGATTAACAGTCTCTCTCCATAGGGAGGCAACAGAATCGGAGGCTCCTGCAACTTATTCTTTTATCTTTCAATGCCCCTTGGCAATCATTATTTCACCTGACCGTTTGATCTTTTTTTGTTTTTGGTTCAGGCACTTCTCTTATTGCTTCTTTTTTTTTTTTTTAAAGCAGGATCAACCTCGATTCCTCTCTTACAATGAACCCCAACACCTTACCGGACCGCACTCTGGTAGTGCACTTATCTGAATTCAACCTCAGTCTGAATTATCTCAACCGGTCAAACGACTTGCCCCGGTCTGCCAGATGCCCCCCTTCTGTTTGGGACTTTGCTATCATGTCATCAACATAACATTCAATTTCATGATGAATCATATCATGAAACAAAGTCACCATGGCTCTTTGATAAGTAGCACCGGCGTTCTGCTTCTCTAGAGGACAGTCTTCTCTCCATGGTAGCTTGTGCACAACGACATCGGTATCCGACCCTGGCATATCCTGACACGACCAGGCGAAGGTACCCACCTGCTCTTTCAACAGGGCTACCATTCTGCTCTCGACTTGCCTCTGAAGCGGCCCCAATTTTCATTTCCTTTCTGACTTTGACGGTGCTTGAAATAACGACCTCAACTCGCTCCTCGTGCGGCTGAATCACCTTCTCCTCTTGTTTCGACAACCTGGTTAATCTTCCAGCAGATCACAATCTTCTTCGCCTTCTTCTTCGGCATGACAGCTCGGATTATCGAAGTCATATGAGGTGTAACCAAATTGTTGTCAATGAGATCAGGAGAATTATTTTTTGAAGTCGGAACGAGACAAATCAAAAGGAAGAAAAATGAAAATAAACATTGCCATTTTTTTTTAAACTGTAAAAATAAATGAAAAACAGGGAACACCGCTTTTAATGTGAAAAACATCCATTTATTTATGATGCAAAATGTTCGCAAAATGAAACATGAGGTGGCCCTTACAATGAACCATTACGTTTCGGGCAAAACGTATGGCTTTCATGCAAATAAAACTGAAAACAGGAAAATATTACTCTTTAGGTAAAGTGACAGTGATGATCTCGTTAGGCCCTCCAGTTCTGGACTTCCATCCCTGGTACGCACGGCTTTATCCAACCATCAAACTCGCAGTTACTGTCAGTCTCTTCACCTACCGCAAAGGCGTGATCCGAATTTTTAGCAATTGCACCCACCATCGCCTGACCATGTGCCGGCATGGGATTGGCATTAACATTCGGAGATGGTGCAAAATTGATGGCCTTGGAATCTACCAGATCCTGGACAACATGCTTAAAAGCTCTGCAGCACTCAATGTTATGCCCTAGTGTACCAGAATGGAATTCACACTCGGCGTTCTCATCATAGTTAGGAGGCCTCTGATCTGATCTTAACAGAACCATCGTCCTTGGCTGAACTAACCCAAGATCCATCAACTTCTTGAACAGAACAACATATGTCACGGGCGGCTTATCGAACTGACGATCAATCCCTTTTCCCCTCACTTGGTACCCGGCTCTTTGTACTCTCTGTTGAGGTGGCTGATGTTGTTGTCGTACTGACTGATTGCCAGCAGGGGTGGTTACCGCAGCAGTGTGTTGGTAGTAACGATCCCTACCGTGTCCTCTCTGGGCATACACAGCACTTGATTCACCCTCATTTTTACGCTGACCATTCCCAAAGGGTTTCTTCGATCCTGATGACGAAGCATTACCACCCTGGATCTTCCCCATTCTCAGCCAACTTTCAATTCTTTCCCCTGCCACCACAATGTCAGCAAAGTTAGTGACGGGACAACCCACCATTCTCTCAGCAAAGGTCCCCTGCAGGGTACCCATGAACAGATCAGACATCTCCCGATCCACCAGCGGAGGTTGCACTCTGGCAGCCAGTTCCCTCCACCTCTGCGCATATTCTTTAAACCCCTCGCTTGACTTCTGAGACATACCCTGCAGTTGGGTACGACTAGGAGCCATGTCAGCATTGAACTGGTACTGTTTAAAGAATGCATTTCCGAGATCCTGCCAGCTTTTAACATCAGAAGATTTCAGCTTGGTGTACCACTCCAAGGATCCTCCAGACAGACTGTCTTGGAAGAAGTACATCCAGAGCTTCTGATCTGTTGTATACGCAGAGATCTTGCGGACAAAGGCTTGCAGGTGAGTTTCCGGGCAGGAACTCCCATTGTATTTGTCAAAAACGGGCGCCTTGAATTTCTGTGGGATCACAATCCCCTCAACCAGTCCCATATTTGACATGTTCACAACCCCAGGAGTAGCATGGCTTTCCAGAGCCCTGATTTTTTCCGCCAGCAACTGGATCTCCTTATTAGGTGGTTGGACACCGTATTATCCGAATGGTTCATTATGCATAGAGAATTGATCTGCTTCTCTATCTTCCTCTCTGTCATCATCAACCCCAAAGAATGGAGGGAACAGACTGTCTTTCATATTCTGACCCATCTGAACATGTTGGCCACCAGTGGCAGCACCGAAACCACCAGCATTGTTTACTACGCCCACATTCGTCCTTTTTCCTCCGTCTCTAGAGCCACCAAGCCCCTGGTTGGAGACACCATCCAGGTTAACACCACTATTAGCAGTAGAAGCCCGCTCGAGCTTCTCAACTTTATCAGCCAATGCCTTCTGACCAACTGCAAAACCCTGCATAATGTTGATCAGCTCATTCATCTTATCCTTCAGCTCGAGGACATCTGCACTTGGTAGATCCATCAGTCCGGGAGTGTTGCGTCTGGTGAAGTATCTGTGAGGACGTGTTGTATGCAAGGGTACAACTCTGCGCGCTCGAGCAATGATTCCTGAAACAATCAAGCACGTTAAAACCCGACACCTGCAAAACAGCAAACAGGTTAATATGCATGAATGCAACGTCTATCCATACGAGGAAGCTTCTGTCTTTTGATCCTGGTTTCATCGAGACAAATAATATTTCGACAATAACATTCTGACATCAGGATGCCTCTCAACCAGAATCTCCATCGAGAATGTACCCTGAGTATGGATAGACATGAGTTAGATGCCAATGAATGCAAAACGTGGATGATGCTGATGCGTGAATGCAATGCCCTGTGCCATCCTCCAAGTCATCTGAACATTTACTGCGCTGAGTTACGGCCTCTGAACTGATCACAACCATCTGAAGGAATATGTAACCACAAATCCGACTCAAGGGTTCTGAAATAAACGAAACTGCAAGATACATCACCATCATCACCAAACAATCTCTGAGCAGATAATCACAATCCTCTGAATCGGCCCGGGGAATCCTGAAATAAACGGATCCCCACTGATAAATATCACGGACAACGCTCCGGCGTCTCGGCAATAAATGACCATAAATCCGACTTATAAATATGACCCTGATCAACGGAACCAAAAGTCACCATCAAAGTCACCACCTGAACATGCATCTGTAAGAATCACCCTCCCCTCACAGGTAAATTCTAATCAGGTCATCCTAAGGCGGATAATAGTCTCGACAATCGGGCAAAGATACTCAACGGGTTTGCCCTTTCGGGTGTGCCGTTGTAGCTCCCTTAAGATCGTCTAAACCAAAGACCGGGAAATGATCGGTCACCAGAATCAATAGCTCAGATGAAGTGACACAACCAAAGTGGATACTCCACAAAGGAAGGACACTATCAAATGAACCTCGTCCGGCTTGTGGTATGTCAAGTCGCCAAGATCATGTTGACCTAACATGAGAGGCAACCTGAGACCACACTAATCCTAGGTGTATACTCGGTCCTGGGTTTTAGCCCCACTCAGAACACCCACCCCAAAACAGAGGAACGACCTGTACAGAGGACAGCAACATGATAGTATGATGCATGCAAATATTTATGCAAATATATACACAACAGAATAATGATAAATGCAATAAATAGAACAACACAAGCAACCTACACTATCCTAGAACGCTAGGAGAGACTCGCTTAGGGAAGATGGACCAGCAAGAGGTCAACTTCTAGTCCCCAACAGAGCCGCCACCATGCGTTATTTATCCCAAAAGAGGGAAAGGAAACGCTCGAAGTAAACCTGGGAAAAGCATGGTCTCGCGACCAAAGAGAATGGGATCGGGAGTCGGTTATGCGAAGGGAAGGTATTAGCACCCCTACGCATCCGTCGTACTCGACGGGATCCACGCTCTAAAGATAGGAAAGGTTCCTAAAACAAACATCACACACACACACAACACAGGTGGAGGAAGAGGGGAGAGGGCTCGCTGGGATATCGCATCCTATGCCTACGTATCTCAGCTGGAATGAGAATCAGAGCTGCCGTAGTTCGGCTCACGCACGCCGAAACAAAACACACGCAAAAAGGCAAACCTGGAACCCGAACGCCAATCGCTGGACTTACATCAGCTTCCGAACCAAACAAACCCACACTGGAAACCAGATGCCACTTGCTGGACTTATACCGGACTCCAAGCACACAACAAAAGGATACGGAATGCCAATTGCTGGGCTTACATCCATCTCCTACACACACAAGAAGAAACAAACAACAAGTTACTAAGGAGTCGGGAACTCGAGCCTAGCAACTGTCAAGCAAACACACACAAAAAGAAAAAGGGGGTGCCCGGAGAGATCTCGTGCGACCTCCTGCCTACGTACCTCATCTGGCATGAGGATCAGGGCAACATAGTTCCCCTGAACGGGAAAGAAATTCTAACCTAACCAGATAACAAAGGGAGACACAACTAGGGAGACTAACTCGAGCCTAGATGTTATCATGCAAATCATCCCTAAGTTAAGGTTTCTATCCTAACTTGCACAGGCAGCAAGCTAAACCTAAACAGGCAAAGCAATCAAAGCAAACAATCACAAATAGCACACACTATATACAGACAAAGTGGGCTCACACAAGGGTTAGGCTGCAAAAGCAAGCCAACTGTATCAGGTGATGTTAGCTCTTAACCCTAACATTGAGAGTTAGGGTGAAGCAGATGAAATGGGAGTGAGGGGTGTGCCTCACAGCTCTTATCCCTGGCCAGGGAGAGCTTCAGACAAAGGAAGTGTGGGTTCAGAAAGTGGGAACCCTTCTACACTTATGACTGACTCAACAGAGATCTTGGGTTACTATCCTCAAGGCATCAACATGTAATGTGAGCCAAGGGATGACTCAACAGAATAGCAGGAGATGGATTGCACATCTCTTGTGTCTGCCAATTTCCTTAACAAAGGTCTTTTCCTGCTTGGGGACAAAGATAAACAAGCACAAGCATTGCCTCTTAAGGAGGACTTCAGACAGGTGTCTGGCCAAGTAACAGGCCAGGTCTTCCAGACTACATGGAGTTAGTGAGTTCTACCTCAATTGGTTAAGCAACCAAGCAACAGCAAAAAGCAAGTTCACAATGAACTATAGCAACTAATGTACCTGAAATCAATCTAATACAATCAGTACTCAACTCAAACAGTCAAACAGACAAGCTAAAAGTCAACAGTTAACTGTACATAAGCTATGCATCAAGCAAAGCATAAGCCAATTCTCAACACAAATGACTTAGAAGCCACCTACAAAACAAACTTAATGTTAATCAACATCAATCAAAACAAGCAACTCAAGCCAAGTGAATTAATTCCCTCAATGCCATATGTTTCTTTGTCCTGAAAAACACAACTCAAACATAAGCAAACCCCTAGGACAAAGCCTAGGGTCAAAGGAGGAGAAATATTTCAAAACAGAACATGAAAATTGGCACAAATCAAGTTCAATCAAATTATAACAATGTCCAAGTGGTCTCACATTCATATCATTCATCAATTTCATTTCATGAAAGAAATAGTGCAAAGCATGCAATTTGAAGCTCATTGGACCAAACAGAATGAATCAATCCAAACTCAATCCAAAATAATTCAATAAATCTCCAGAAAAATCATGGCTAAACATCACTCATAACATGATCATCACACCAAATTTCAAGCCATTTGGACAAAGGGAAGCAAGTCAATTAAAATCCATAAGTCAAGGTATGGCAAAACAAGCTCATACAAGGCACAAAATCATGCCTCAACTTCAAGCAAGCACAAAACAGAGTAGGAACATGATAAATGCACCAAACCAAAACCATGGCAAACTTTAACGTGTCTAGAATCACTCCACAAAATTTCAAGTCCATCCAATACATATCAAGAATTTCACAAATCATTTAAGATCATGACTCACAAAAGCTCCACCATTGGTCAAACAGAAAGGAAATTCTCAAACAAATTGGAAATGCACTCAAAAAATCCACAACAATTCACAAGTGAACCTAACATCCAGAAGTATCATCATGCAAAACTTCAGATCATTTCAAGTTCATATGGCATGGCAAACAAAATCAGGAAGTTAGACAAGAAATGGTGTGACACAAATTGTCACACCTAGATTCAACAGCTCATATCTCACAAACCAGGAATGATAAAATCACAAACTCAAAGCCAAAATGTCACTTAAGGTCTCTAGTTTATGCATGCAAAATTTCAAGAATTTTGGATTAAGCATCATCATTTCATGATCAACACATCAAGCAAGGTGCATGAAAGAACACATATGAACAAACCCTAGGCCATTCAAAAAACCACACGTGCACAATTTTAATAAAAATAACCAAAAAATAGTAGAGGTTACAAGGATCATGGCACAAAAAATTTCATCTCAATTGGATTAATGGTTGGAGAGCTACGATTTTTGGAATGGAAGAAAAAATTAAAAAATGATGTGGAAAGGCTTGGTGAAACATGTAAGGCATATGAGGAAAAAATGGAAAAGGCAAAAGTGGAATTGCCATAGCTAAGAATCGAAGGGAGTGGGGTTTTGAAAACCAGCGCGCGCTTCTGTATGGCCAGGACACATGGTCCAATCGCATGCACTATAACAACAAACACATGCAGATCCAAGGCCGTGAGGATTAAACAAGAAATTCTGGAAAAAAATTAAACGTTCTTGAACACATTCATCGTGTTCATCATCAAATTTCCAACATGAACATTTTGTCACCAAAAACCACAAACCTTATATCAATGGAAAGGTCTTTCCAAGCACATCAACAATCCATAATTGAATTAACCTAATTCTTGCTAAATTAAAAGTTTCGATCCAAAACATTTCTATGCATCAAACTTCCAATCAATGTAACTCATTCATTTCTCAACCAAATTCAGTGATTCAACTTGCAGAATGACCTACTCTCAAAGATCTATCTAAAGCATATATTAATTTCATGAATGGTTAAAGTCGAAATCTAACCTTAATTGGATGACAGTTATGAATTCGCGCGTTTCAAGCTATGGCAATGCAAAACAGATGCTCTATAACACTTGGATAGGTGAATGATGCAAAGCTTTGATGTTAATTGTGCTTGATCTTGTTGAAAACTCGAATTGCCATTGTTGAAGCTCACTTTAACAGTCCATGAATTGGCACGAAAATGATGAGATCCTGCTTCAATAAGCTTCCATAATGCACATGGATGAAGGATTGATGAAGATCTTGGCAAGGTTTGTGAAGAAAATTGCAGAAAAAGTGAGAGAGAAAGATGAAGAGTTTTTGGATTTCTAGATCTAGATCTCAATTCTGTTATGATTAATCAGAAAACATTTATGATTATGGTTTTATATGTGATATTAATGATGTTCACTAATCATGATTAGTGTTAAGGCAATGGTTAGTGAATTAAGAAAATGCAAGTGTTATGCTAAATGGTAATTTGGCCAATGCACCCTCCCTTGTGAAAATTAATGTAACAGTGTAATTTCTGGTTTGGAGCAAGTTTAAAATGATGTTTAGAGGCCAAGGCAAGTGGAATTATGTGAAAACAATGCATATTTCTCAAAATGCCTTTTTTCCCTCCAAAATTCAAATTAAGTCCACTTGAAAAATGCACTTTTTGTGTGATGAGTTTTCATGACATGTAATGCTTGTTGTGGATAGAGGAGATCAAAAGAAATTTGCTCCAAAAAGTCTCACTTCATTTGGCCATGTGAATCAAAAGTTATGCTTTGTTGAAGTTCAACTTTTCTTGACAATGATCAATCCATAACTTGCCAACCACAAATGAGAAATTCATGTTCTTGGACTTTTTGGAAAGGTGAGAGAAAGATATACAACTTTCATGTTGGACAAAATTTCATTTGAAGCATTTTTGGACATGTAAATTTGAGGAGAAAACCTTTCCATTTTTGGCAATTTTGAATTACAAGTCACTTTCTATTTTTGGAAAGTTTCCATCTGACTTTATTTTCTTCATTGTTGATGTTTGAAATGTCAAATGAAACTTGTTTGGACATGAATGAAGTGTCTTTAACCCTCTCCCACCTCCAAATCCATCAGTTGACCTTTGGTTAACTTTTTCTGACTGATAGATGAATTGGCTGTGCACTGATGAACTTAAGCTTCAAACTCTTGATGAAATGGCTCAAACATGAAACCCTAGCTTCCATAAGCTCAATATAACCATAAAATGATCCCCATCTCCATGAAGACCTCATTTCCTCAACAAGCCCTGATTGGCACAATGCAGATGATTAGGGTTGACCAGAGGTCAAAACCCTAATCTCAAGGAATCTGATCAAGCATAAGGAATCTCTTGGTGATGACAAGACCATGATGATGATGATGTACCATTTCAACCAAGATAATGACCAATCTCCTTGAGGAACCATGAAACCCTAATTGATGCACAACCCTCAGATGGCTAGTGATCAATCCAATGAAACCCTCAACTTGAATCTCAACCTCTTCATCTTCTGATCAAGACTTAGGAGGATGACTTGCTTAATGTTGCCATATGATATGCAAAGATGCAATGACTAATGACCTAAAAATGAAATGTAATATACTAAGCTAGTCCCAAAAGAGGAGGGCAAATTTTGAGGTGTTACAGCCAGCTCTCACCGGAAGAGTTGCTCGTTGGCAAATGGTACTGACAGAGTATGACATCCAGTATACTTCCCAGAAAGCCATCAAGGGGAGTATTCTATCAGACTATCTTGCTCAACAGCCGATTGAAGATTATGAGCTGATGAAGTTTGATTTTCCAGATGAAGACATCATGTTCCTCAAGATGAAAGACTGTGAAGAGCCAGTTGTTGAAGAGGGACCTGATCCAAACGAAAAGTGGACTTTAATGTTTGATGGGGCCGTCAACGCCAGAGGAAGTGGAATTGGTGCTGTCATTACAATTCCGAAAGGTGCCCACATGCCTTTCACCACTCGTCTGACTTTCGAGTGCACCAATAATGAAGCTGAGTATGAAGCCTGTATCTTGGGTGAGCAAGCCATTGATTTGAGAATCAAGACTTTGGACATCTTCGGAGATTCAGCTCTGGTAATCAATCAAGTGAATGGTGATTGGAACACTTTCCAGCCTACTTTGGTCCTCTACAGAGATTACACGAGAAGACTGTTGACTTTCTTCACAACAGTAAAGTTGTACCATATACCTCGTGATGAGAACCAGATGGCAGATGCTCTTGCTACTCTATCCTCCATGATCATGGTGATCCGTTGGAACCATGCTCCCAAAATCGACGTGATGCGCCTTGATAGGGCCGCGTATGTGTTTGCTGCTGAACTGGTAGTTGATGATAAGCCCTGGTATCACGACATCAAGTGCTTTCTGAAGAATCAAGAGTACCCTGCAGGGGCATCCAACAATGATAGAAAGACTTTGAGAAGATTGGCAGGCAATTTCTTCTTGAACAAAGACGATGTGTTGTATAAGAGGAACTTCGACATGGTTTTGCTCAGATGCGTGGACAGACACGAAGCAGACATGTTAATGCAGGAAGTTCATGAAGGCTCCTTCGGTACTCATGTCGGCGGACATGCAATGGTTAAGAAATTGTTGAGAGCAGGTTATTACTGGATGACCATGGAATCTGATTGTTTCAAATATGCTCGGAAGTGTCATAAATGCCAGATTTATGCTGATAAGGTACATGTGCCGCCAAATCCTTTGAATGTGATGTCTTCGCCGTGGCCTTTTGCTATGTGGGGCATTGATATGATTGGAAAGATTGAGTCGACTGCCTCCAATGGGCACCGCTTCATCCTTGTTGCCATCGACTATTTCACCAAGTGGGTCGAAGCAGCATCGTTCGCGAAGGTCACCAGACATGTGGTTGCCCGATTCATCAAGAAAGAAATCATTTGTCGCTATGGGATTCCCGACATAATCATTACTGATAATGGTTCTAATCTCAACAACAAAATGATGAAGGAGTTGTGCCAGAACTTCAACATTCAGCATCATAATTCTTCCCCTTACCGCCCTAAGATGAGCGGTATTGTTGAAGCGGCAAATAAGAACATAAAGAAGATTGTGAAGAAGATGGTTGTTACGTACAGAGATTGGCATGAGATGCTACCCTTCGCCTTGCATGGGTACCGTACTTCAGTACGTACATCGACCGGGGCAACCCCTTACTCCCTTGTGTATGGTATGGAAGCAGTCCTACCTGTTGAAGTGGAGATTCCTTCTCTAAGAGTCCTGTTGGATGTCAAGTTAGACGAAGTTGAATGGATTCGGAAAAGGTTCAATGAGTTGAGTCTTATCGAAGAGAAGCGAATGGCAGCCATTTGTCATGGGCAGTTGTATCAAAGTCGGATGAAGAGAGCCTTTGATTAGAAAGTGCGTCCTCGATGCTTCCAGGTCGGAGATTTGGTGTTGAAAAGGATCCTTCCTCCTCAGACAGATCACAGGGGCAAGTGGACTCCTAACTATGATGGACCGTATATTGTCACCAAGGTTTTTAATGGTGGGGCCTTAATGCTTGCAACGTTGGATGGTGAAAACTTCACTTCCCCGGTGAACTCAGACGCAGTTAAAAAATACTTCGCATGAAATAGACCCGTTGGACAATAAAAAGAATAGTCCAGGCAAAAATGGGCATCCCGGCGAACCAAGAAAATGAAAAAGGTTCGGGCAAAAATTAGGGATTAAAAGTGAAAAGATTGTACACCTGGTAAGTTGAAAACCTGAAAAGGCAACTTAGGCAAAAATGGGTATCCCGGTGGATTGAAAACCCGAAAAAGGCGATCCAGGCAAAAGTTAGGGATTAAACGAATGACTGCAATCTGAGTAGTTCTGAATCTCATCTCGTGTCAATGACTAGAAACTTTTGAAGGATAGGAAACAGTCCAATCACTCTTTCAGAAAGCTGATCATCTGGAGGATCTTGAAGACAAACAAGTCATAGCAGAGTTGGAACCCAATAGAAATCCATTTCACATTGCCATTAGATTAATGTCTGTTTTTATCTGTTGTGTGATTACCTCTTTCCAGGGATTGATTCCTGATGTAAATGCTTATTCATAGGCCGTTCAATCAATAAAATCATGTTATTCAGTATATCTCTGTTTTCATTTTCATTTTTCTGTTTTGTTTACAAAAATGACGTCCGAATTTTTTGATAAACATTGCATCATGACACATAAGAGCTTTACAGGTACATGCTTAATAAACATTTAAAATTGCTGTAAATTTTAAGTGCTTTGGATCGTCTATTCAGAACAGGTACCCTCGGGGCATTTCCTTAAAATCCCCTGCAGATGATCGTGAATGTTTTCCGCCAACAGACGAATTCGGTATCTTATCCTTGCAGAGCTGATCAGAGCGTTGGATTCTTCAATCCCTAGCAGGTTCTCACCACTGTACCTCCCCCCCAAGCGGTGGTTTCAAATTATACACTCCCCAGTAGAGTTGACAGTGTCAGACTATATACCCCCAGCGGAGTTGACAGTGCCAAACTGTATCTTCCCAGCAGAAGCGTATGCTCCTCGGAGTTCGAGGCCAGATCAATAATCCCAATGCCAGATCCATGGTTTCTTTCCTTGGAGCAGAACCTCGGTACCGTATCGGTGTTTACTTCCCTTGCTAAGTCGTCTCTCTTGCAGGTTATGGTTGCCAGAACCACTTTCGCTTTCCCCAACAGCAGGTTTTCAGTGTCGTTCTCTCCCCAGTCAGAATCTCGGTATTTCGTCATGGCTAGAACACCGTGTGGCGGGTCATTTCTGTCGCATTCGCGAAAAACCGGCGGAAAAAAGAAACAGAGCCGCCACCGTGCGTTATTTATCCCAAAGGAGGGAAAGGAAACGCTCGAAGTAAACCTGGAAAGGAATGGTCTCGCGACCAGAGATTGATGGGATCGGGAGTCGGTTATGCGAAGGGAAGGTATTAGCACCCCTACGCATCTGTCGTACTCGACGGGATCCACGCTCAAAAAGAATAGAAGAAAGGTTGCTAAAAGACACTGCTCACGAACTGCACACACGCTGGAATCAAACACAGATGAAAGACAGAAGAAACGAGACTCGGCAGGATATCGCATCCTGGGCCTATGTAGTTTGTCATACACAAACATCAGAGTCGACGTAGTTCGGGAACAGGGGAAAACGTGCTCGCTAGGACATCGCATCCTATGCATACGTATCTTCTCTAACCAGAGAAGAATCAGAGCACTCGTAGCTCGGCTAACACACGCCAAACAAAACACAAACAGGAAACCGACTGCCAATCGCTGGACTTACGTCAGACTCCGAACAAACAACACACACAGGAAACCGACTGCCAATCGCTGGACTTATGTCAGACTCCAACACACAAACAACACACAGGAAACCGACTGCCAATCGCTGGACTTATGTCAGACTCCAAACAAACAAATAACACACAGGAAACCGATTGCCAATCCCTGGACTTACGTCAGACTCCACACAACACAAGGGGGTTGAAAAAGAAAAAGGGCGCCCGGAGAGATCTGCTCATCTCCTGCCTACGTACCTCATCTGGTATGAGGATCAGGGAGACGTAGTTCCCCTTAACAGGGAAAGAACTTCTATCCTAACCAGAGACAAGGGAGATAACAAGCTACTAGGGAGACTACGACTCGAGCCTAGAAGTTGTCATGCATATGATCCCTATGTTGAGGTCTCTAGTCCTAACTTGCACAGGAAGCAAGCTAGCCTAAACAGCACATAATCAAACACAAGCACAAGAGAGCAAGCACACACGCTATATGCAAACACATGGCTCATACAAGGCTAGGCTTTAGTCAAGGGGTCACATCAACCTCGACAAACAAGCCAACTGGAGTGGGGTGTTTTTAGCTCTTAACCCTAACATTGAGAGTTAGGGTGAAGCAGATGAAATGGAGATGAGGGTTATGCCTCATAGCTCTTATCCCTGGCCTGGGAGAGCTTGAATCAAATAGAAAGTGTGGGAGTTCAGAATATAGGAACTCTTCTCCACAAATGACTGACACAACAGGATTTTGGGTTTTTATTCAAAGTGCATCAACACATGGTGTGAGCAGGATGAATGACACAACTGAATAGCAGGGGATGGATTGCACATCCCTTTTATCTGCCAATTGCCTCTTAAGAGGACTTAACCTGCTTGGCACAAAATTAAACAAGCACAAACATTGCCTCTTAAGGAGGGCTTCAGACAAGTGCCTGCCAACATAACATGACAGGTCTTCCAGACTACATGAAGATCAAGGAATTATACCTAAGTGGTATGCCAACCACAAGCAAAGCAAAGCAAATTTAAAATGAACTTAAAGCGACTTAGGTACCTGTGGAAACAACTAAACCAATCAGTACAAAATTCAGACAATAGTCAACAGTCAATATCAAACAGACAACCCAATATGCAACACATAAGCCATAAACACAAGTGAACCATCATCAAAGCCTACAAAACAAACAAATGTTAGCCAACAGTAACAAATGATCAAGCTCAAATGAAGGAGCAACATCAATCATGGAGATGCATACTTGAACCTGAAATTCACAACTCAAATGGTAAGTCCAAACCACTAGGTCAAAGCCTAGGGTCAAAAGTGAATCAAAAAGCCAAAACAGAACTTGATATTCAACACAAAGCATGTTTATTCAATCAAGAACAAATCCTAAAAAGGACCAAATCAAAATCAATAATCAAGTTCATTTGGTGAGCAAGAGAAGTCAAAGACCAATTCAAGGCATACATTTGGACATTGAGAATGAAAATTCCAAATCAAAACAGAAATGATTCAAATAATTCTGAAAAAATTCATGCACATTCAGCACATCACACATGATCATCACACCAAAAATCAGAAGCATCAAAGATCAATTGGCATGGAAATTAAATTGCACAAGTTAGACAACCAAATGTGTGACACAAATTGTCACACCATGCAAACATGTGCATAAAACAGAAATGGTAAATGATAAAAATGCACAATCAAGCCTCAAAGGTCCAGCAACATGTCAAGAAGCATCATGCAAAATTTCAAGCAATTTGGATCAATATCAAGCATTTCATGATAAAAAGAGCAAGGCAAGGTCATAAAAGCATCTATGTTCACATATTCTAACACCATTCAAAAACCAGCCATGCACAACTTCAAAATTCATCATCATAAAAAACTAGACAAAAAGAGGATCATTCTGCAAAAAATTGGAGATGAATTGGATCAATATTCAATTAGTTATGCATTTTCTAAGTTGGAAAAATAAATTGAAATCAAAATGGACATGGCCTATGAAATAAGGAGGGAAAATGGTAATTGATGAATGGATTTGAAATATTGGAACCAACAGGACTCGAACCCGGTAGCCATTTGAATGAGACGCGCACTTTACAATGAAACGCACTGTTTCATTAATGCGCTGGCATGGTCAGCGCTTACTTGGCCCAGTCAAACAACTATGATCCTATCAATTCGCTTGCAAGGCAAAAACGTGGACCAACAGGATACAAGCCCTAGGCCAGCATGGAAATAACCAGGGTGGACGCTAAACCGGTAGCGACGGACTGGTATGAAGATCTTCATCTTCTTCATGAAGATGAAGATGAACACCATGAATGTTCATGAGCAAATTCCCAGATTTTCCTGAATTTTTCCAGATTTCATCAAAAAGCATATCATTAGAAAGATCTTTCAATGGAGATCAAGGATCAACCAATAACTAAGCCTAAATCCACATGATTAAAGAGAATCGAGCAAAACATTTTTTGTGCATCAAACTTCAATCATACATAACTCAGTGAATAATGCTCTATTTCATGTGATTTCTTCACCAGATTCATCAGCAAACAAAGATCTACACAAATATACATATGGATTTGAGAATTGTGAAGGTAAAAAAACTCACCTCTTGAAGAGCAGGTTCTTGATTCACATGATTCAGCACTTGTAATGGTCTAAATCAGCTCCAGGATCCTTGTAGTGATGATTGATGAAGAATTGGAGGCTTAGAAACGTGTAGATCCAGCTTAATAATCAACTTCCATGGCAAGGTTCTTGAACTTCAAGTGCTCGAAAATGGCTCCAAATCTTCAAACAATTGATGGATTCACACTCAATTACACTCACTGATCATGAATCTTCAACAAACACAAGGTGTTATGTTGAAGAATTTTGAAATTTGATTATGAGAAAATTTTGGAGGGAGAGAAAAATGTGAGATCTAGATCCAGAAAACTCCCCAATTCTGTTGTGATTAGGAATATATATGCCCCACTAATTCACTCTTAATCCAAATTAGGCATGGCTTAGTTCAAATTAAATAAGATAAGGTGTTATGACCAAAACTTGAAAATTGGAGGGTGCATGGCCATTTCCACGTGAACAGTGCTATGTAGCTGATTATTTTCACTCAAAATCAATTTTCAAACACAATGGCAATGGTGGAAAGCTCTCATGATGCATCAATTTTAAATTTCCAATTTTCCCTCCAAAATTGACTTGGATATGCAAATGATCATGTGATAACATTTTATGCAATGTAATGATTGATTTAGAAACTTCATGACATGAGGAGAAAAATGCAAAAAGGGGCACCAAATTTGGAATCTTTGTTCAAAAGATATGGCCATTTGAAGTTTCAAGCACACTTTGCAATGATTTGATCATAACTCTTTGACCATTCATCAGATGCTCATGATCTTGGACTTTTTGGAAATGGGAGAGAAAGATCTTCAACTTTCATGTTGGACAAAAATTCATTTGAAGCTTCTTTGATGTTGGGAAGTTGAGTTGAAGTTGGTCCAAAAACTTGCCATTTTTGGAAACTTTCAAATTACAGGTCACTTTCCATTTTTGGAAACTTTTGATCTGGCTTCAAAATCTTCAATGTAGACACTTGTCATGATGAATGAACCTCTTTGGGACATGAATGAAGTGTCTCAAACCATTTCTCCATCTCCTAGCCCTCAGTTGACTTTTAGTTGACTTTTATGGGCCCCAGATGACCTGAAACTGCACTGTGGACTTTGAACCTTCAACACTTGGCCAAATTGCATCAAAATGAACCTTGATTCATGTAAGCTCTCTAGAACAACCATAGGGCCTTTGTCTCATGGAAAAACCCTTGCTCTCTTGCACAGATGAATCCTCCTAACCAGTTTTGACTGATGAAATGCAATGTGATATGCAATGTTAATGCAATGTTAATGACCTAAAAATGAAATGAATGTACAAATGGGAGGTGCAAAATTTGAGGTGCTACAATTTCCCCACAGAATTCTTTGCGCTGTGCATCTCCTGCAGCCTTGCCAGGGTCCAGAAGATGGTGATCATTTCCCCAGCAGATCCCCTTGCCTTAACTTGGCATTCTACCCAGCATTTCGCATCCCTGCATGTAGAATCATATTGCATTGCATCCTCCCAAATTGCGTAGCATTTCCATTTTCATGGAGCATTACGCCATTGAAAAATTCAAACATACGCATGTAAGCATAAAACATTCTCGGTATCCCAAGTGATAAGCCAGAAGTTGTTTCCAGTACTCAGACTGAAGATTGTTCATGACTTACCTTTGTTATCCCTAGAAAGTGTCATTGGCCCATGCGCCGCCTCTATTATCGTTCCCTATTTCTGTCGATGCTGACAGGCATGAAGTTTCCGGTATTCAGACCGAAGTGACGTTCAGGCCAGTTTTCCGATGTTCAGATCGAAGAAGTTTCCGACGTTCAGATCGATGCAACTTGTGGCGTTCAGGCCAGTTTTCCGATGTTCAGATCGAAGAAGTTTCCGACGTTCAGGTCGATGCAACTTGTGGCGTTCAGGCCAATTTTCCGATGTTCAGATCCAAGAAGTTTCCGACGTTCAGGTCGATGCAACTTGTGGCATTCAGGCCAGTTTTCTGATGTTCAGATCGAAGAAGTTGCCGACATTCAGGTCGATGCAACTTTTGGCATTCAGGCCAGTTTTCCGATGTTCAGATCGAAGAAGTTTCCGACATTCAGGTCGATGCAACTTGTGGCATTCAGGCCAGTTTTCCGATGTTCAGATCGAAGAAGTTTCCGATGTTCAGGTCGACGCAACTTGTGGCATTCAGGCCAACCTCTCGGTGTTCAGACCGATATTAATAATCTCATATCTCCCGATGTTCAGATCGAAGTCATTTCCAGTATTCAGACTGATGAGCGGCATTCAGGGCATGGTTATTTCTGTGTTACCATTTATTTTGGTATCCAGGTTAACATTCTTTTTCGGTATTCAGACTGACGAGCGGCATTCAGGCCATGGTTATTTCTGTGTTACCATTTATTTTGGTATCCAGGTTAACATTCTTTTTCGGTATTCAGACTGACTCTCACCGTACCAGACGGATTCTTCTTTCAAGACCACCTCTTTGCCGATTCTGACAGGTTGTTACTTCACTTCACTTTAGTGCAAATTTTCGGGCTTTTATTGTATTCAATCCCTTGATATCTCGAAAGCACAAAAGCCGCTGCTATCTTCTTTCCCGGTCTCCAGTTGATTGAATAGGGGCAGCTGTAATACCCCAAAATTTACCCTTCATTTTTCCTGGAAGCATACGTTTTACACCTCATGCATGCATTCATTTTTAGGTCATTTAGCATTTGCTTTTCATCATGGCAATAGGAATCGGATCCAAGAAGCTTGAACATCATCCAGGAAACTTTGTGGGCTCTATTTAGATGATCAGTCAACACAAGGGAAAAACTTGAGTTACTTCCAACAGGGGTCTATTCGTCAGTCAAAACGTTAATCTTGAAGGAGCAAAGGTTTGTTCATGAGCTGTCATGCTCGCTAGGCGAAGCCCACGTGTTTTGAAAAAAAAAACGAAAAACGAAAAAATAAAATAAAATAATAAATAAATAAAATAAAAAATCTTGGACTTGGACCTCTCTCATTTGAGCCCACAGGTCCACAAAAATCAGGTTATAAATTCAGAGTTTCAATGAAACAAAAGAGAATTCTATTCCTATTACCCTGTCTGGGAAAAAGATAGTGAGAGAAGAACCCAGGGGGAAAAGATAATGAGAGAAGAGCTAACAGAGTTCAGAGCAGCCTCCAAACCCTGAAGGGAACTCAACTGCACAGAATCACCTCTGCCTCACATAAACCCTAAAGATTGTTTTGTAAACCTCACGGGTGCAACTCAATTTCAATCAAGCTCTCCAATCAGGTTTGCCCTTATTCCCATTACCTTTGAGCTTTGAATTTGAATACTCTGAATGTTTGAGGTATTATGGGTGAATTTGATACCCTTTTGATGCATGTCTTTTTTGTGAATTTTAATGGCATGATTCATGTGGTTACATTTTGATTTGGGGGCAACCCTTGATTACCCTATTTTTTTGTCTCTAACCTGTTTGTTGAGTTTTTGTGAGGGCTCACATGACTTTTGCAGAGATGGTTTGCCTGGTGTTCCACTTTATTTGTGGGATCCGCCTGGAGGTTTCATTCCGATTACCTGTACTGACTCACTTTCTTTGATGGTGTTTAGTTTGGAAGGATCCCTGGGTTTCCCATTCCTTTAATTGTTGTTACTTCGGATCTTTATCCGCGTGGTACCTTTTACATTTTTCCCGCATTTTACTACTTTCCTAGCTGGAAGACCTCGATAGGAGGCAATGTTTTTGTGTGTTTATTTTTTTTTACAGGTTCTTTCGTCAAGGACTGCCTTTTGCATGAGCATCCCAAACCCTAACCCTTCATTGATTTTTCTTCTCCTAAACACACGTTTACTCCTTCTACTACAGGTGTGTAAGTCTCCAAAGGTCGAGCATCCGGTAGATTGCGTAGTAACGTCGTTCGTCCAAAACCCAATCCATAACCCCGTAGTTAGCCGAACTATGGCTTGCTCTGATTCTCATTCCAGATGAGATACGTAGGCATAAGACGCGATGTCTTAGCGAGCACACATCCCCCCAACCCATAGGTCAGCCGAGCTACGAAGACTCTGATTCTCATATTCAGATGAGATATGTATGCAGTGGATGCGACATTCGCGCGAGTCATTTTCATTTAACCCCTTTTTTTAGTAAACAACACAAGATAAACTCACACCCTTTAGACAAGAACTACAAAAGTGGATCCCGTAGAGTACTACGGATGTGTAGGGGTGTTAATACCTTCCCTTCGCATAACCGACTCCCGAACCCTAGATTTGGTTGCGAGACCTCGTCTTTTCCTTTCCTCTTTTCAGGTTTACTTCGAGCATTTCCTTTCCCTTCTTTGGGATAAATAACGCACGGTGGCGACTCTTCCGTCATTTTCTTTCGCCGGTTGTTTTTTCGCACACTGTATTTTTCAGGTTGCGACACATATCTACTGAAATCATCAGTAAATGTGATGAAGTACTGAAAACCTCCTCTGGCTGGTATGTTCAGTGGTCCACATACATCAGTATGTATGAGGGCCAAAAGATCATTAGCTCTTTCACCTTTTCCTGTGAATGGAGACTTTGTCATCTTTCCAATTAAACAAGATCTGCATGTCTCATATGATTCATAATCAAAAGAGTCCAAGAGTCCATCTTTATGGAGTTTGGAAATGTGTTTCTCATTTATGTGGCCTAATCGACAATGCCAAAGGTAAGTTGGATTTAACTCATTAGGTTTCATCCTTTTAGTATTAATGTTATAAATAGGCATTTCAAGATCAAGGACATATAGCCCATTGTTCATTTGTGCAGTAGCATAGAATATATCATTCAAATAAACTGAGCAACAATTGTTCTTTATTATAAATGAAAAACCAAACTTGTCCAAACAAGAAACGAAAATAATATTCCTGCTAATTGCAGGTACATAATAACAGTTCTTTAACTGAATTATTAAACCACTAGGTAAAGTAAAAACATAAGTTCCTACGGCTAAAGCAACAACCTTTGCTCCATTGCCAACTCGTAGGTCAACTTCACCTTTTAACAAATCTCTGCTCCTTTTTAGCCCTTACACATTGGTACAAATGTGAGAACCGCATCCAGTATCTAATACCCATGATGCAGAAGTAGATAAATTAATTTCAATAACAAAAATACTTGAAGTTGAAGTCTCTACTCCATTCTTCTTATCTTCCAGATACTTTAGACAGTTTCTCTTCAAGTGTTCGGTCTTACCGCAATGGAAGCAGGTGCCTTCCTTTGCTATGCCTCCACTAGGCTTCAAAGCAGCAACAGTGGGTTTGGGTTTGGCAACTTCCTTGCCTTTCCCTTTATCACCCTGCTCGGTGGGTCTTTTGTTCTGTCTCTTTCCATTTCTGATCATCAGAGTGGACTTCCCTTTTGACTTCAGATTCTGCTCAGCAGTTCTTAACATGGCTAGCAGTTCAGGAAGAGATTTGTCCATATCATTCATATTGAAATTTAGGACAAATTGACTGAATCTATCTGGAAACGATTGCAAGATCAAATCAGTCGCAAGTTCCTTTCCAAGGGGAAAACCCAACCTCTCAAGGTTTTCCACTTACCCAATCATCTTGAGCACATGGGTACCTACAGGGGCTCCCTCAGCAAACTTGCCTTGAAAAAGGGCTTTTGAAACTTCAAACCTTTCATGTCTTTCTTGCTCTTGATAGAGCATCTTCAGGTGTTCGATCATATCGAACGCTGCCATGTTCTCATGTTGCTTTTGTAACTGTGAGTTCATGGTAGCTAGCTTGAGACAAGCAATTTCATTGTCATCATCGACATGCTTCTTATAAGCATCTCTTTCTGCCTTAGGTGCAGAACTAGGAGGTTCCTCTTCAGGAACAGGTTTCTCCAAGACATACAGCTTTCTATCATGTTTGAGGACAATCCTCAGATTTCAATGTCAATCCAGAAAATTTGTCCCAGACAATTTTTCCTTGTCAAGGATTGATCACAAAATGTTGTTAGAGGTGTTTGTTGTCATGGTAACCTACATGAAAATAATGAAAATCTAAGTATCAATAACATATTTAATTAGGCCTTTAATTAAATATGCTCCCACTATTTTACTCAAAACAAATGACCCTCATCATTTGATTCGGAAAATCCCGTTGGAAGATTTTCTAGTGGGTCGAGATCCACATTTCACTTTGTTTTAAGTCCGCGTAGGAGGATTACACAAAACTAGGTTATTTATGTAGGAACCCCTTCCAATTGTATCTAATACAACTCTCGAATATTTTAGTTGGGTGAATAACTCCTTATTCCAATCCATCACATGGATCATTTCCAACTCTTGCTTCTAAACATATATAATCTTATTATAATTTGTTTAGTTAAGTTTGACCCATTATTTTAACAATTGGATATTAAAATTATCCCATCGCACCTTACTAACATAGAACATGCACCTCGCGTAGGCGAAACCTACATTATTTGATACTAGTCTTGATGAGTGCTAAAACTTGGAAAGCATAAACTTAATATTTAATTAGAGGGAATTTGCAATTATTCTGATCTCACCGGCTTATTTATCATATAAATCGTCTCTCACATGCATCAACATACATTTACATGCATCGACATACATAATGAAACAGTTATTGCCCCTAGCGCAATTGTTCTCCCAAGCCAATGAGAGAACCTAAGCTAACCTAATAACGATCTAAGCTTCTCCAAGCAAGATCTTCAAGGTTGTCCTCCTTTGATATTGAATTCTTATCTTTCTTCATAACATTACATTACATAAAAGAAACTCATTTTACATACGAGGGAGTGAGATGAGAAAAGAAGTTACATTAAGAGATTAAAAGAGAGGCACAACACGCAGGTCGTATTTTAAAATCCCAAAACAAAATAAAGGAATACTAAGGTCATAACCGATCACCACAAGACAATAATAATAAACACATTATTAGTATTAATTTTAATTCTTTTAATTAATTAAAACCAAATAAAATTTCAGCGACCGGTCACACTACGCAGAGTTAGCCGGGGGTCCGCTTCCCGGTCACAAAATAGAAAAACAGAGAATACAGACTTTGTGAATGTGACGACTGTCACAAAGCATGTCACAACCGTCATGTGCAGCCTGTCACGACCGTCACACGCCCGTCACGAACGTCACGCGGCCAAAATCAACGCTTTGAAACTGTCAACAGAAGCGATCCAACAGGCCCTCAATTCATTTAAAATCGATGTTGTTTTCGCATCAACACTTGATACTTTAAAGCATAACTCTTGCATCGTCACAACCCTAATCGCATAACTCTTTGACAGCACAACCCTTGTGCCGTCATTAACCCTAATTCACCAATTTCAGACCGTCAAACACACCTCGATTGTTGATTCAGTATGATTGATCAATATGTCATTGCTTCACCATACTAATGTCGGATCAAGAAGCAAACGACCATTGATCGCTCAAAGGAAAACAACCATTAAGTGTTTGAACGAACAAAACAGAAACAGTATATCATATATACTGTATTTTGCATCAGGATTACTTATATCATATATATAACTTGATCGATCTTAATTGAGTAACCTATGGACGATCGATGTATCGTTGCTTCACCATACTAATGTCGGATTCCGAAGCATAGTCAACATCAATCATCCAAATCATACACACATGATGTCAAATTTAATTACTCGTTTATTCTTTGATTCATTCTGTCTTTTAACCATATTAATACAGAAAATAAATAGCTATCAGATGTATGGTTTCGTAAGTGGCTCTAATACCACTGAAGGAGAATAGCGATCCAAAACGCAGCGGAATTTAAAATTTTCTCCTTTAGTGATCCTTACGAATGGGCATGATCAGTGATAGAATCATTACCTCTTGTGATGATTGAAACCTTTGATGCAGATCTAAGGAGCGATCACGAACGTTGAACGATGACAACGCCTCTACTCAGTCCACACGAATGGATTCCTTCAATCTCAGTGCTAGCTGTTACGAATGAAGGCTTTGAGTGAGAGATAGAGAGAGAAACGAAATTGCAACTACTCAAATGCTTCTGCACAAGGGTTCTGTTTATAGACCCACTTGTATGGGCTATAAGCTAAAAAGCCCACTTAAGTGTATGTGGCCCATATCTTATAATATGCCAAAATCACTTAAGCGTGCGGTACCTTACCATATTTCGTATTCTACTTAAGTACACCGTACCTTACGATGTTCTACAATTCACTTAAGTGCTCTGTACCTTACGGTGTTCCTTAGTTACTCTATCTTTCATCAATCCGTCCTTTTGTGTGTGACCCTGTAGGTTTTCGCGGCATTGGCAATTATATTAAATCACGTATTTAACATAATAAACAATGAGCGGTATCTAGCAACACATCACTGTTACCCAAGACACGAAAATGTCATGTGATCTGACAAATCCTTTTGTGATAATACTTATGTTTACAATTACCCTTTTGCCCTTATGTCTATATTGAGCACAAGGCATAGACCGTGTCATCCTTGTCCAATTCAATATTGAGCCCATAGACATTTATCCTGTTACGCGGGATGGGAAAATTCTATCTAGGTCACTCATGTCCCTTAGCATGCTTCTTGGAGTACCCATCAACTGTCTTTATAGTCATCCAGTTACAGACAATGTTTGATCAGCAATAAGGCACTCGATTCTACATCTAGGGTCCATAGTGGTTTCAGGTCGAAGGGTGGTATAAAGTATTATCACCATGAGAATAACTTATGACACTTTACATAACATTCTATATAGTATTCTCATAGTGGGTCAATCTACTATAAATATTACTCTTAATATTCATACCTATGTTTAAGACTTGATAACTCCTTATCCATGATCCATGAGATGTGATCATCAGTCTATATACATAATAGTCTTAATACTTTAGTGTTATCCCACTTCACAATAAAGCTCGACTACGGATACTTTAAGAATAGTGTCCTTATGTTTAATGTGATCTCATGATTAAGTCACACTTGATACATTAAACGGACTAGCTATTCTAGGGACTTTATTAAACAAACATAATAAAGAAAAAGCCTTTTATTATTAATAAATAATTCGATACAAGTACCAAAAGTATTGGCCTCTAGGGCTTACACCAACAATGTACCATGAGGAAACATTATAGGTCCATTTTGGTCCTCATCATTGAACAAGCAAATTTCCTCAACTTCTTAAATTCATAACTCCATCATCCAAACTCCAAATGATGCCAAGCTTCTGATCAAATTGAATGGAATTGAAAGGGCTAAAATTTTGTAGTAGGAATCAAAAAAGTCATTTGAAGCTCACATCAAAAGTTATTCAAGGTGGAAAGAGGGTTCATTTGACTTTTAACATGTTTGATACCTCCATCTTCAAGGCCAGAACTCACCATGCTTCAAGCTTCAAATTAAAAAAGTCCCAATATCAAAGTTGTTCCTCATGGTGAGTGCTTTCCAAAAAGTCCAAGATCACATCATTAGGATAATAATTGAGGGACTTGTGCATGAGTTATTTCATTAGCTTAATTTAGCAAGTATTAAACTCCAAACATGGTACAGCTTTGCATGGCCTCATGTGACGACCTCAATAGCTTTGTTACATGAATTGGAGTGGATTGAAATCATTCTCTAGGCCTGAACATGCGCACATGCACCCATGCACCATGAATTGCTATTTTTGGTTCAAATTTAGAATGGTGTGGAAATCATTTCATTTGCCTATAAATTGAAGCGCATTGGCTCAGATTGAAGGAGGAACCTCGCCCCAGCTTTGCTAATCAATCCCATAAACTCATAATAGATAATACCTTGAAGATTTCTTTGAAATCGAGTTTTTGTTCAACTCAAGATTGTGAACAAAAACTCAAAGGATTCATTGCCATTTTCATTCCATTGGACTTCTGCAAGCAAGAGGAACAGAAATCAAGAGGATTTGCATCAAGAATCAAGCTCTAAAGCTGCTACCCAAAGGTGATGTTTCTCAATTTTCATCTCTTCGATTCTCCCTCAATTCTCAAGATCTGAACTCAACTTTGTGATGGTTGAAGTCCTACCAATCTAGGTAATGTTCTTAAGTTGTTTTGAGCTTGAATATGAGCAAATAAGATTGAACACCTCAATTTTCATCTCCATTTTTCTGATTATAGAGTGAGAGATGGACGAAATGGATGTGATATTCGTGATCCTTGCATTTTTCTCTTTAAAATGGTATATGATCCATGAATTTCTGGAAACTTTTGATCTGATCAGTCCGGTGACCTTCACCAGAGAAGATGACCGGAGCTAGGGCTCCGGTGGTGTGGTGGTTTGTCCCTCACCCTCAGATCTTTATTCCATGATCTAATCACGGCCCTTGCTTTTAATTACCAATTGTGTGGACGCGTTGACTGAGTCATTGGTAACGCGTGCTTGTGGCCATCAGATCTATCATCTCAATTAATGACGGAGATCTAATGGCCCGTGTTTTTTAGTTTTATTTTAATTTTCTAAATTGATTTTTAATTAGCTTTTTCTTCCAAAATTCATTATAAAATCATTTTTTATCCAAAAATTATGGGACCAACACCAAAAATTCACAAATATTTTCCTTTTCCCGTTTTTTATTTAAAATTAATTTTTGGATTAAGTTTGATATTTTTGGTGAATTTTATGATTTTTAACTTGTTTTAATTATTTTTTAATTGCTTATGACTTTTCAAAAATTCCAAAAAATAATAGTCAATGGTCATTTGACCTTACTTGACCTATGATAAATCCCTTGGCCATTTCTTTAGTGTTTAATTGATTTTATTGCTTTGATGAGCTTTTGTGCTGACATTGTGTTGACCTTCCTTCTGTTTAGCCTTGGACTTTGTTGAATTGGACCTTGGCTTGGTCTATACCATTGGATTTAGGGGGTTGATGAAGTTTGAACTTCATCCCTCAAGATGAATGAATGGTATTGATTTAGTGAGGTTCATCCCTTGATCAATTTGGGATCTCTTTCATTTCATCTCTCCCTCTTCATCTCATTTATTTCTTAACCATTTCTTGGCCAATGACTTCTTATGGATCATGTTCTAGTTGATTCATCAATGACCTTGTGTCAGATGAATCAACATGAGCTTGATTGAGATAGGCCCATCCCCTCTTATTTCTGTGTGTGGTATGATTTAGGAGCTTGGTCATGTATACCTTGTCTCTAGCATGCATTAACACCAACATTACTATTGATCAGCCTCAGATAGTTATGACTTTTACATAAGTCTAATTACGATTGCTTAATATGGCGCTAAATTTGTTCCAAAGGCATTGGCATTTTTGTAAGTGAGATTGTAAGTCTCTTATTCCTCATGGTATTGTGTGAAGATTTTGCTCCTTTTCCATTTGTGAGAGCTAGTGGCATACTTGTTGATTTTATCCAAGTTGGAGCCCTTCTCATGAATGAGGTATAGATTCATATCTTCATGCTTGTGAGTGGGTGGTTGAGTGGTCTTCAAAAAATGACTAAAACATCTTTTCTTATTCCACTAACATTCACTAACTTCTCTTTATATTGACTTTATTTTAGTGTCATTTACTTCATGCTTTGGTTCCATGTTATCTACTTTATGCTTTTATTTTAGCATCTCATATCATATTTGATCTTTGCCCACTTGGGCCTATGTTTATGTTTCAGTTATTTTCACTTTGCTCACTTGAGCCATTATATTGTGTGCTTGTGATATTTTTATTCTTGTGATCTTGTTTTGTTTGTGGTCTTAAGACCTTAAAATACTTAATGAAAACAAAAACACTAAAAAACATTGATGGACTGTTGGATCTTTGTCTGTGACTTGATTTGGACCTATGGACTTAAAGTATGCAACATCCTTGAGCTACGAAAGAAACTTGGCCAATGTCATTCATCTTATACAAGCTAGAGAGGCTCCCTTGGGTTTATCTGATACACTCTTTCTTTGTGTCTAAGTTGTTATTTTGATCTTATTGTCACTATTTGATGCTTTCTTTTTTAGTATGTTTCAAGGGGTTATTTCATCTGATACACATTAAGGACATTGAAGATTGCTTGTTTTGGAGTGCTAGCTTGGATGTTTGGTTATCTTTATTTCATACCATTGGTTTTCTCATTAATTGCTTGGATGATTATGGCCTTGTTGCTTGCTTGACAATCCAAAGGAAATGGGTTTCTATCTGACATTATTGTCTTGTGGATGCTTCACATGGGTTAGATCTTTTCAACTCAAAACTTTTAAATCATGTCTAGGATAGTCCCTTCATTTCCACCTTCTTCTTATTTAATTTCAAAATCCCTTTCTCATTTTCAAAACTTCTTTGCTTGTTATTTTTCAACTTAGACTTGTTTTAATGAGTAGAAACCTTGACCTTATGCCATTGATTTTCAAACTATTTTCATAATCAAATTTGTAAAAAGACTTAATCATATTGACTTTAAAAAGACCAAAAAGAACTAATAACCTCATCTAATCATTTTGGCTACTTTGTGCCTTTTTCCTTTCAAACTTTTCAAAAAGAAAGCATTTAGATTTGAGTTATCCTTGGTTGAGATGTAATTATCATATTCCATGATATGTTGAGCGTAAGACTTTCCATTTATTAGGGGTTAGTGACATACTTGTTGATTTTATCCAAGTTGGATCCCTCCCTCTTAAATGTTGTAAAACCCTCATTATCGATGGATGTTTGGTCGAGTATTCTCCAATTGATAACAAAAGATCTTTAAGCTTTTGTTAAAATCAGTTCACCCATCTTTGAAATTTTTACTACGAACTACGAGGTTTTGATCCTTCATTTATGTTGGTACGTAGGCATAAGACCAGAAGTCTTATCAAACACAAAAATGTAAATAATAAATTCTTTTCTCATCCCCTCATTATATTTTAAAACAAACATCATTTTCAACTAAAACATTTACACACAAAAAGGGCTCCCTAGTAGTACCTAGGACACTTTGGGTGCTAATACCTTCCTTCTGTGTAACCAACCCCCTTACCTGTAATATTTGACATTTTAATTAGTTTTGATTTGAAGACTTCTTATCTTTGGGTTTTGTTCATACTTTTTCCCTTTTCCTTTTGAAATAATAAAAGTACGATGGCGACTCTAGTTTTATTGATGTTGAGTTAACCAATAGCTCAGTGGTCGTGAATTTAACGCTACACTGATGTGTCAGTTTGACTGATACAAAGATGGAGATCATGAGACACCTGGTCGAAGGGCTGGAATGCAAGAAACATGCGATGCAAATGATACATGAATGCAATGCTTTTGATTTTATTATTTTCAAGGAACATACAAAGTCTTATTTGTAAATATTTCAACAACAATAATAATCAATAATAACAATTTGAATTGACCATAAAAATCTCATTTTTATTCATAATATTTGGAAGGATTACACTGAGTACAATTTCAGAAACCAAAATACAAATACAAAAGAAAAGGAAAATAGCATCCTAAGGATCCCTAGCAACTGCATCAGATGAACTGGCTATGGGCATGTACTTCCTTTGAACGCATCTGATCTCTGACTCGTAGGCGGTATTCATATGAGCTTTCTCGGTGATGAGTTGGTCGACGATCTTCTTCCAAGCACCAGAAGACTGAGGGATGCTAGAGGAAACTAAATCATCTGGCTCTATCTCTCTCTTAACTGCACGATCTTCGAGGATCTCAATAAGTGTATCCTTATCCTTCATCTCAAGTTGTAACTCCACTTGCTTTCGACTCAAAGCATGGAACCATTCTTCCTAAAGGTCCTTCTCTTGCTTCATCTTAGCTAATGTGTCTTCCAACTCATCTATGTCTTGGCTAGGGAGACTTGATGACTCAACCACAATCATAGACATAGGTCTTTCACAGGCATACGACATCTTAAGCTCTAAGGCTCTCTTCTTCATCCAACTAGTTTAAGGTTCCAAAGCTACACACTTGTGAAGTCCAAGCTCGGCTCTTCCCTTCCTACAAACACTATGTCAAGCACGCACCATCCTACCCTTCAAGTTTTGGGGATTTTTAGCCTCTTGATAGAACAGACCTTCTAACTGAATGTTACTAGGTTTATCCTTCAAGGGGAACCCAAGTTGACAATGAGCCAAAACAGGGTTGTAATTGATTCCTCCTTGTGTAACAATAAGAGGCACATTAGATGATTCACCACAACTATCAATAATCTTCAAACCATCAAATACATGATCATACCAAGTAATATCATAATTAGTGAGATACGTAAGTCTTTGGGACCATCGTAGACATTGTTGGTTCTCTAAGAAGACTGGTGTTTGAGGCATGTGCAAAATAAACCACTTGTACAGAAGAAGGATCCAACACACAATGGTTCCACTACCCTTAGAATTCCTTATATGTAGGGAGAAGTATGTGTCACCCAACAAAGTTGGAATAGGATTCCCAATAAAGAAGATTCTAATGGCAATATGATCAACAAAGTTATCAATGTTAGGGAACAATTCTTGACCATAAATAAGCAATACTAAGATAGCCTCGAAGGTGTCCATACTACCAGCTTGAGAAAAAGTGGTAGCTCTCCCAAACAGAAACTCATAAGTAAGACCTTGGATACCTCCTTTCTTCGTCATATTTTCATCAATCTCAGACTTCCTCAAATAAGAGCATCAGTTATAACTTGAGGTTTTAGAATCTCCTATAATCCACTAAAAGGCACCTTGTCAGATACGGGTATACTTAAGAGACAGGCATACTCCTCCAACATAGGCATAAGCTGATAATCGGGAAAGGTGAAGCACTGGTAGAGAGGATCATAGAACTGAACCAACACACTCAAGATTCCTTCAACAACTTCGGTAGACAGCATAGACAGAAGCTTTCCATGACGTTCTTTAAAATCCACGGGATCAACTACAAATGATGCTAGCTTCCTTAACTCTTTCAAATTTGGACATCTAAAACCATATTTCTTAATGTACCTTCGTCCATAATCCATGGTCTGAAAAATATTTGCAAACACGACCTTAGTTTCCTTGAAAATTATTTTTGTGATGAATGTTATGATGTGCATGTATGCATGAATGCTACAATCACACACAAGGGATCACACACAAGGCAAACACAAACAAAGGTCAAGGTATGGATCAAGTCATCGTCAAGATCAATCATCCATTTTGGTGGATTATGGTTTTCACCCCATCAACACCCAAGATCCATTGATATTGATGGTAACTGATCGAATCAACCAAGAATCAATGGGTTTGTTGCGAGTCACAAGCATGGAGTAGGGTTAAGAACCATCCCAAAGGAGTGTACTAAGGATAAAAACCTGTAGAGCATGTTCTAAAAAGTTCCCAGAGTCGTGATCCCATTTATTGGATACTATAGGTTTGGATGACTGACTCATCAACCCATAGTATTCTCAAGAGAAACTCGTCTGAGTGTAGTATCACGTAACAACTGTTATCAAGTCTACACTTGAACAGTCTTTGCACTACGTCTTAAATAAGCCAAGTTGGGTTAAATGTTCTACGGTTCTCAGCTTCTTGGACTCCCATATCGGAGAAAGTAGTGTCTATCCACGACTTACTCGTGTGGCACCAGTAACTCTAAAGGGGTCTCCACTAAGTGGGGGATCTCAAGTCAACTCTTTCCGGAATAACTCCATCAAAGCCAACATTGACTATACCCACCATCATATCTTAGATTGCACTCAAGTTCGGGCATAGAACTTATCTCACCACACAGAGATCACCAAGCACAATAGATAGAAAATATCACATAATATATACAAACATACAAACATCAATAATCAACAAATATAATACACACAAAAATTAGGCTAAACCCATTTGGGACTAGCCCCCAGCAGAGTCGCCACTTTTCTGTAGCAGTAAATTCATGACCGCTGAGTTATTGGTTAACCTAACGTCAATAAAAGCAGAGTCACCATCGTGCTTTTATTATTTCCAACGGAAAAGGGAAAAAGTACGAACAAAACCCAAAGGTGAGAAGTTTTCAAATTAAAACTAATAAAATGTCAGAGATTACAGGTAAGGGGGTTGGTTACACAGAGGGAAGGTATTAGTATCCAAAGTGTCCTATGTACTCCTGGGAAGCCCTTTTTTTGTGTAAGTGTTTTGGTTGAAAAAGATGTTTGTTTTAAAAATAGAATGAGGGGATGAGAAAAGAATTCATTATTTACATTTTGTGTTTGATAAGACTTTTGGTCTTATGCCTACGTACCAACATAAATGAGAGATCAAAACCTCGTAGTTCATGGTAAAAATTTCAAAGATGGGTGGATTGATTTTAACAAAAGCTTAAAGATTTTTTGTTATCAATTGGAGAATACTCGACCAAACATCCATCGATAATGAGGGTTTTATAACATTTAAGAGGGAGGGATCCAACTTGGATAAAATCAACAAGTATGTCACTAACCCATAATAAATGGAAAGTCTTACACTCAACATATCATGGAATATGATACTTACATCTCAACCAAGGATAACTCAAATCTAAATGCTTTCTTTTTGAAAAGTTTGAAAGGAAAAAGGCACAAAGTGGCCAAAATGATTATATGAGGTTATTAATTATTTTTTGTCTTTTTAAAAATAAAGTCAATATAATTAAGTATTTTTACAAATTTGATTATGAAAATAGTTTGAAAATCAATGGCATAAGGTCAAGGTTTCTACTCATTAAAACAAGTCTAAGTTGAAAAATAACAAGCAAAGAAGTTTTGAAAATGAGAAAGGGATTTTGAAATTAAATAAGAAGAAGGTGGAGATGAATGGGCTATCCTAGATAAGATTTAAAAGTTTAGAGTTGAAAATATATAAACCATTAAAAGCATCCACAAGACAATAGTGTCAGATAGAAACCCATTTACTTTGGATTGTCAAGCAAACAACAAAGTCATAATCATCCAAGCAATTAATAAGAAAACCAATGGTATAAAATAAAGATAACCAATCATCGAAGCTAGCACTCTAAAGCAATCAATCTTCAATGTCCTTTATGTGTATTAGATGAAAAATCCCTTGAAACACACTCAAAGAGAAAACATCAAATAATAACAACAAGATCACAATCACAATTTAGGCAAAGAGAAAGAGTGTATCAGATAAACCCAAGGGAGTCTCTCAAGCTTGTGTCAGATGAATGGCATTGGCCAAGCTTTTGGTCTCAAATGAATGGCATTGGCCAAGTTTTTCTTCCATAGCTCATGAATGTTGCCTACTCTAAGTCCATATGTCCAAATCAAGTCACAGACAGTGGTCTAACAGTCCACCAATGTGTTTTTTAGTGTTTTTGTTTTTATTAAGTGTTTTAAGGTCCTAAGACCATAAACAAAATACAAGCACAAATATATCACAAGCACAAAATATAATGGCTCGAGTGAGCAAAGATGGAGATAACTAAAGCATAAACATAGGCCCAAGTGGGCAAAGAGCAAATATGATATGAGATGCTAAAATAAAAGCATAAAGTAAATAACAAGGAATAAAAGCATGAAGTAAATGATACTAAAATAAAGCTAATACAATAAGATGTTAGTAAATGTTAGTGAAAGAAGAAAATATGTTTTAGTCACTTTTTGGATAACACTCAACTATCCACTCACAAGAATGAAAATATGAACCGATACATCATTTATGAGAAGAGCTCAAACTTGGATGAAATTAAAAAGTATGCCACTAGCTCTCACAGATAGAAACAGAGCAAAATTTTCACATAATACCATGAGGAATAGGAGACTTACAATCTCACTTATAAAAATATCATTACCTTTGGGACAAATTTAGCGCCATGTTAAGCAATCGTAATTGGACTTATGTAGAAGTCACAACCATCTGAGGCAGGTCAATAATAATGTTGGTGTTAATCCATGCTAGAGACAAGGTATCCAAGACCAAGCTCCTAAAGCATACCACACAACAAAAAGAGGGGTGTGCTTATCTCAATCAAGCCTATGTTGATTCATCCGACACAAGGTCATTGATGAATCAATTAGCTAATGATCTATGAGAAGTCATTGTCCAAGAGATGATTAGGGAAGAAGTAAGATGAAGATGGAGAGATGAAATGAAAGAGATCCCAAATTGGTCAAGGGATGAACCTTACTTGATCAATACCATTCATTCATCTTGTGGGATAAAGTTTAAACTTCATCAACCCCCTAAATCCGATGGTATTGACCAAGTCAAGGTCCAATTCAACCAAGACCAAGGCCAAACAAAAGCAAGGTCAACACAAAGTCAATACAAAAGTTCATCAAAGCATTAAATCAATTAAACTATTTTTAAACAATTTTAAAATGAAGAAAATAAAATTTTCAAAGATCAAAAACCTAAAACAACTTCAAAACATAAAATAAATAGCCAATGGACTTATCATAGGTCAAGCAAGGTCAAAGGACCATTGACTGATTTTTTTGGCATTTTTAAAAAGTCAGAAGTAATTAAAAACTAATTAAAACAAGTTAAAAATCATAAAATTCACTTAAAATATCAAACTTAATACAAAAATTAATTTTAAATCAAAAACGGGAAGAGGAAAATATTTGTGAACTTTTGGTGTTTGTCCCGTAATTTTTGGATCAAAAATGAATTTTGGAAGAAAAAGCTATTTAAAAATTATTTTAGAAAAATAAAATAAAATAGAAAAATAAGAGCCATCAGATCTCCCTCATTAATTTAGGTGACAGATCTGATGATCAGAAGCGCGCGTTCCAACAATGCCTCAGTCAATGCAAGCACACGCGTGGTAATCAAAAGCAAAAGCCAAGATTAAAACGGGGAAGAGAGATCCAAGGGTGAAAGGCTTGCCACAACACCACTGGAGCCCTAGCTCCGGTCATCTTCTCAGGCGAGGGTCACCGGACTAGCAGGATCAAAAACTTCCAAAAATCGATGGATCATACATCATTTTAAAGATAAAATTGCAAGGATCATGAATATCACCTCATTTATTCCACCTCTCACTATATAATCATAAAAGTGAAGATGAAATTGGAGGTGTCCAACCTGAGTTGCTTCGATTCAAGTCTAAAACAACTCAGTCATGTTGCCTACATTGGTAGGACTTCATCCATCACAAAATTAAACTAAGATCTAGAGTACTGAGGGAGAATCGAATAGATGAAGTTTGACGAAAATCACCTTTGGTGAGCAGCTTCTGAGCCTTGATCTTGATGCAATTCTTAGTGATTTCTCTTCCTTTTGCTTGCAGAAGTTCAATGGAATGGAAAAGGGATTGAATCCTTGGATTTTTTGTTCACAATCTTGAGTTGAACAAAAACTCATTTTCAATAGAAATCTTCAAGGAATTCTCTATTTTGAGGTTATGTAATTGGCTAACAAAGTTGGGGCAAGGTTCTCCTTTAATTTTGAGCCAATGCACTTTGATTTATAGGCCAAGGAAATGATTCCCACACCTTTTCAAATTTGAATTAAAATTGAGTAATCTTGGTACATGGGTGCATGGGTGAATTTTCAGGCCCAAACAATGATTGAAAACCACTCCAATTCGTGCCAAAATGTTGTTGAAGTCATCACACAAAGCCATGCAAAGTTGTACATCAATTGGGGTTCAAAACTTGCCAAAACAAGCCATGAAAAGACCTCATGTGAAAATACTTCATTTCTCATCCAAATTATATGATCTTAGACTTTTTGGAAATCCCTCGCCATAAGGAACAACTTTGATGTTGGGACTTTTTCAATTTGAAGCTTTGAAAATGGAGAAAGTTGGCCTTGAAGATGGAGGTATCAAACATACTTAGACATTTTTCTAAGTTAAAAGTCAAATGAACCCTCTTTCCACCTTGAATAACTTTTGATATGAGCTTCAAATGATCTTGGATCCTTCTACAAAGTTATATATATTCAATTTGACCCTAAATTTGGCACCATTTGGAGCTTGGATGATGGAGTTATGGATTTTAGACGTTGAGGAAATTTGCTTGTTCAATGATGAGGACCAAAATAGACTTATAATGTTTCCTCATGGTACATGACTTTTAAAGTATAATTTGATATTTATCAAAGAATAAAATTTTAAGAATATATCTTTAAGTTAATCATGAAACTTGGATCATCTTCATATCATAAAAAATGAGGAAGTTATGGTTCTTGAAAGGTAACTTTCTATTTAGGGCACATACAAAATGATCTTTCACCATAAAAAATGACTTTCCAAGCAAAATTAACTCTTAAGGACAACATAAAAGATGTTTGGAATGCCATAAAGAGTAACGTTTCTCTTGGAATCATTTTCATATGATAAAAATTGTAGGAGATAGGGTCTAGGAAACCCTAGATTTGATTAGTTGACTTTTGTGGTCAACTTCCTTGAATCAAGTTGCACACTTAAAGTTACTTTGCTCTTAAGGGATCATGGAGAATCATATATGCTTATGATGATGTAAAATGAAGTATATGTTGATATATTTGACCAAATATTAAAGAAACTTGCTAAGGAAGGCACACAAGATACCCAGATGAATTAGGGTTTCTTTGACAAAAAAGCTTCAAACTCTTGATGATCTCTTGATCAAAATGACAAATAAAGAACATGGGGATCCATATATGATGTTTAGAGCCAAAGTGGACCTTTGTTTGCTTTATATCTTGTATTGAGGGTCTCAAACCCTAGTTGTGGGCTTGGTGAGGCACATATGGACACACACATTACCTACAAAAGAAACAAAACCACACTAGACATATTTTTGTATTTTGGTTAGTAAACAAAGAAAATAAAGTATGATACAATCACAAATGCTTTGTGATCTCTCCCAATGCAAACCCAATGAATGATAAGTAAGGAGAATACCAAAGTGTGATCCCAAAGGGGTCTTAGGGGTCAAAATTGGGGTCTTACACACGCCTCAAAGTACCATCCAAATTTGGAAGCCTTAAATCGTTTGGTTGTACCAATGGTTGTGGCAAAACAATCCTAGTTTGGTTCCATTTATTATCAGCAAATATATGATTAATAAGTTTACTCATTCTTAAAACTACAGCAAACCTTGCCTAGTTCACATATTTGATGAATACATTTGACCTTATTCGGGTGAGTCCATTTGTTGTTGCTAGATTGTATAAATGAATCTGATGTTTGGCTGAGAGAATGAGATGGAGAAATGGTTGATTAGGTTGCTGCTAACCTGTTGCAAAAAGTAAATGCAAAACACATTCATGATATACAAGTAAACTGTATAGTCATAAATTAGAGACACCAAATATAACTATGTAAGAAATTCTCATACTTTATTTTAAACGCCAAAACTTGGGGATGGTTTAAGTTAATGTGGAGCTTCGATCCATTCCATGAATTTGATAGGCTAGGCGTACCAGATGCTGCATAAACATATATAATTGTAGTTATATGCCAGAACGACTGAAACAACAAGCAACACAGTTATCGTCAAAACATTTGATTAGATGGCAGACCTTGATTTTGTTTACACCAGACATGTGTTAAGATAAGTATTGTTGGACCAGGAGAGTTGTTTGATAATTATAGTTCATGAATTGTTTAGCGTGATCTTCCTATAACGCAACCTCAATGATATTACATGCCTCATCATGAAGAGTTATATTGGCACACGATTTCTTACCAACCCCGCCCATTTGCGTCTTCACAACATCTTGCAGAACACCTATAACGTCTAAAGTTACAAAGAATCCATACAGTTAAAAAGTAGTTGTTCGATAACACAATAAATGTAAAACAAAGTATAAGACATGATACGCCAACATCATAAAAAACTCATCATACAAGAGATCGTTACTGAATTTTTCAGTAAGAAAATCGACTATAGCCTTAAACTTGAATTAGTGTGGTGGTACTTCGGGTATTTCCATCTTTAAAACCGTGGTTCCTCCATTGAATAGAAGTTTCAGGTTGTTGTTGCATACTTTGAAAGTGAAGTCATTAACAATAGGCTCTCCATTGTAATGACAATATGTTTCATGTTCCACAAGTTTTTCAATCCAATCTTTAAACTCTCGATTACGGGTTGTCACGTGAATTTTGAACACCCTTTAATGTAAATGTACATTTAAAGGAGGCATTCAGAAAAATTTATGTAAACATGGCTACTAACAGTTACCTCAGCATCCGGAGTTTATGGCCTCGCCTCGCCGGGAAGAACCAAAAGTTTAGTCTTTCGCGCATATGACTGAGACAGGATAGTGAGGGCAACTTGATCAAGACATGCAATAAATTTTCGAAGGGATGCTAGTTGATTATAATAATATAGCTAAAGTTTAACCACATGAACCACTGTTAGAATAATACAATGACTATTTAAATTAGAAGATCCAACTTTACACGAGCCTTGGACTTTTGTGTCATTATAATAAGAATCAAAATATTGTATCCACTCATAAATTTACTTTATAATAACCATTATTTTATTTGTAATGCATTTTTAATCAACTTATAATCATTTTCTCCATCACATGTTTGAAGATCGACATAAAAAGGTCATTGTCCCGTTCATCACTATCATTACACTGTAGAAAAGCACCGATATCATTTTTTTAATATAAATAATTTATAATGAAAATGCATTTTAAAAAGTTTATGCAATTGACTTTTGATGAATTAATAGCTGATTACAAATATTAACCTTTTTTCTTTCAAATTAATACATATTGAGTTTATGCTGAATGAAAATGTACAGAAAATAGAATAATAGAACGAAATGAAAATTATATTTGATTTTAATATTTTATGATGGAAGAATATAAATTATTATTTCCGCTAAAATTGAAAGAGAAGAAATATAATTATTAATGATAGAATGAAATAAAACTCATATAATTTTATTTTAGTCTGATCCATTCAATTTTAATTTATCTTAATATCACTTTATTTTGTCTTTATATATTTTCTTTTATTTCATTCAAGAAAGTGTTAAATAATCTTAAATATGATTCTTCTGCTCTTATATCTTTTAAGCCCCAAATAGTTGTGCATTTAAATTATTTTAAGAAAAGAACATAAATATTAATATAAATTTTAAATTTATAATTATACGGATCAAATAAACTATCTAAACATATTTTTAAACCTAATAGATAATGATTTTTTAAGATCATATTAAAAAAATTCTTTTAAAATTCAAACTTTAATCTTCCATCTCATATTTTATGTTTTCTTAAGTCTGAAAGATGGGATGATTTATATAGGCTATCTCATTTTTATGACTTATATTATTAGGGTTGCTCTTTTCATTTTTATTTTCAAGAGTGTAATTCAGACTTTTAAAAATTCAAAAATATTTCTCATATATTTAAAGATGTATCTTCGAATTCGAATACACTAATAAAACAAACATTTCATCCCTATTTTACCCAAAGAAAATAGGTCAAGATACACTTTATTAGTCTCTTTCTTTGAAAGTGATGTTGCAGCACCACTAAAAATGGAAAGAGCAACCCCTATTTTTTTTTTCTTAAAAAAACGTGAACCATGGTTGAAATGAAACCATAATTAAGAATGTCAGAAGATCCAACCATACATGAACCTTAGATTTCACATTGATTATGAATACTATTATAATAATAAAATCTGTTTGCCACCAAAATATTTTATCAACATTGAATTCAGCAATTAACACCAACTTCAAGGCAACTTCTCTTGTCGTTTTCACACACAAGTTCATATCACATACAACAGATTCTTGCTTATGAATTTGTTTCCAGCGGCATTCTCGAATATTGTCTTCAAGTGAAAGGAACAATTCCTTACTGTTCCAAAAACATTGATGCTGTTGGCCTTATCTGAAAATGAAACGCACTATCTATCTCCAAGTGGGTACCACCAATCATTCAATACATATTTCCCACACACAGCTTTTACATTAACCCTTTTTAAGATCTAACTTTTTCTTACTGTCCAGGTTTCCAAAACTATATCCTAATCATTCAACACTGCTTCAGGTTTAACTTGACACCTTTTTTTCATCTGGGTACATGTAAAGTTTGTTTTTTTATGCTCAAGTTGAACAGAACATCAAGTTTTCTGCATCATTTTGCTGACCAAACTTTAGGTACCTTAATCTGCTAAAGTCATGGTTTCACATGCTGCTAACTGTTACGGCTCCTTGAATTTTTATACTTTTTTATAAAATAATGAGACCCACTTTATTGCTTTATTCTTCTTTTCCACTTTGGTTTTGAGTATGCTATGTGCTTTGCATCTGTGTTTTTGTTATATGAAGGTGTTGCTTTATTTGTTTCTTGAGTTTCAATAGGAAATTGAAACCATGATTAGAGTTTGGCTTGTGCTGTTGATGGCTCTCTCCAATTTGTTGTTCTCTTCTGCTGCGGTTGGCTTGGAGAATTCGACAGTACCGGAGTTTATAAATATTGGGGTTCTCTACTCTTTCAATACTAGTGTTGGTAGAATAGTGAAAATTGCGGTGGAAACTGCGGTTGACGATATAAATTCTGATTCTACTATTCTTGGTAAAACTAAGTTGACGCTCTCATTTCAAGAAGATTCAAAATACAGAGGCTTTTTGAGCATTGCTGAAGGTACTTTTTTCTGTTTTTTCGGGTATAGAACTTACTTCATGTCTTACAGATTATGATTATTGTATTGAATACGTTGTAAACAGCGTTGCAGCTCATGGCGACACACACTGTGGCCATTATCGGTCCGCAGACATCTACGACCGCTCATGTCATATCTCATATAGCAAATGAGCTTCATGTTCCTCTGTTATCGTTTTCAGCCACAGATCCTACTCTTTCCTCGCTTCAATTCCCGTTCTTCATTAGAACTGCTTTCAATGACATTTTTCAAATGACTGCAATAGCAGACATGGTTAGCCACTACGGTTGGAGAGAGGTTATCGTGGTCTACGGGGATGACGACCATGGGAGGAACGGAATTGGTGCGCTAGCGGATAAGCTTGCTGAGAGACGTTGCAAGATATCGTTTAAAGCACCGATGACTCCTGATGCAAAGAGGGAGGAGATTACTGACATTCTTGTTCAGGTGGCTTTGGCAGAATCTCGGGTTATAGTTCTTCACACAAGTACTTCTTGGGGTCCAAAAGTCTTGAGTGTTGCAAAGTCTCTTGGAATGATGCAAAACGGTTATGTTTGGATTGCTACTACTTTTCTCACATCTTATATCGACATAGATAGTCCACTCTCTTCCGATGAAATGGATAACATTCAAGGAGTTATTACACTAAGAATGTACATACCAGATTCGAAACTCAAAAGATCCTTTGTTTCTAGGTGGACGAATTTGACTAGAGGAAAGGAGGGAAACGGTTCTCTTGGTTTGAGTACGTACGGTATCTTTGCGTATGATACTGTTTACGTGCTTGCTCGCGCCCTTGATACATTTTTGAAACAAGGGAACCAAATTACATTTTCGCATGATCCAAAGATATCTGAACTACGTGGAGACAGCTTGCATCTAGATGCTGTGAAAATCTTCAATGAAGGAAACCTGTTGTGTAAAAGTATTTATGCGGTTAACATGACTGGTGTAACGGGTCCATTCAGGTATACTCCTGATGGAAACCTTGCTAATCCAGCATATGAGATCATCAATGTGATCGGATCAGGTACTCGCAGAATCGGTTATTGGTCTAATTACTCCGGATTATCAGTTGTTCCTCCAGAAACACTTTATTCAAAACCACCTAACCGTTCCTATGAAAACCAAAAGCTACTCACTGTGTTTTGGCCGGGAGAAACAACCCAAACACCTCGCGGTTGGGTTTTTCCAAGCAATGGAAAGCTGTTAAGAATCGGAGTACCAAAAAGGGTTAGTTACCGCGAATTTGTTTCTCAGGTACAATCCACTGACATGTTCAAGGGATTCTGCATTGATGTGTTTCTTTCTGCAGTAAACTTGTTACCCTATGCTGTCCCCTATAAGTTTGTTCCATACGGTGACGGTCAAAGCAATCCTAGTAACACTGAGCTTGTGCGTCTGATCACAGCCGGTGTGAGTACCATTCCAACAGTTTTTAAGAAAGTTTGGATGTTTTATGCTACATATCTGAGACCACTTTATATCTTTGCCATATAGGTTTTTGATGCTGCAGTAGGCGACATTACAATTACCACAGAGAGAACAAAGATGGTTGATTTTACTCAGCCATATACCGAGTCTGGTCTAGTGGTTGTAGCATCGGTTAAGAAGACGGATTCCAATGCTTGGGCATTTTTGACGCCATTTACACCAATGATGTGGACTGTAACAGCTATCTTTTTCCTACTAGTTGGTGCAGTTGTCTGGATTCTAGAACATAGACTGAATGATGATTTTAGGGGACCTCCAAAAAAACAAGTCGCCACAATTTTGTGGTAATCAAATCCGGTCTTTCTCTATCTCCCCGCTCTTCTCAGGCTCAACATATTGAACCTTTTTGGAACCCTACCTATGTTTCGATGCATGCAATAATCATATGTATCAATGTTATAGTTTTTCAACTAAAATTTTCCTGATATCTCTTTGTAACTTATATTTGTGTTTAATTCTGCAGGTTTACTTTTTCAACTATGTTCTTTGCTCACAGTAAGTGTCATTTCTGTCATCTGTGGCGCCTTTTGTCGACTTCAAGTAAATGAATTTTCTCTTTTCCTTACAATGTAGGGGAAAACACAGTGAGCACTCTTGGTCGTTTTGTGCTGCTTATATGGCTATTTGTAGTTCTAATAATCAACTCGAGTTACACGGCAAGCCTGACTTCAATCCTCACAGTGCAACAACTTTCTTCACCTATTAAAGGCATTGAAAGTTTAGTAAATATGAAAGAGCCTATTGGTTACTTGCAGGGCTCTTTTGCCCGATCCTATTTGATTGACGAAATCGGTATTCATGAATCCAGACTAGTTCCTCTAAAAACACCCGAAGAGACTGCGAAAGCGCTGGAAAAAGGTCCCCAAAAGGGTGGTGTTGCTGCATATATTAACGAGCGCGCTTACATAGAGCTCTTCCTTTCAAGCCGGTGTGATTTTACCATTGTAGGTCAAGAGTTTACCAAAAATGGTTGGGGATTTGTAAGTATCTCCATACACAAGCACTTTTGTCTTTTTAGTGCTTGGACTTTGCAGTTTATTTTGGTTCCCTTGTTCAAAGTTCTCAACTGATATAGTAGTTTTTCTCTGTTTCTCGTAATCCATTTTTCTGCAGGCCTTTCCACCAGACTCACCATTAGCAGTTGACCTGTCAACTGCCATTTTGGAGTTAGCAGAAAATGGAGATTTACAAAGGATCCATGACAAATGGCTTTTGAGCAGTGCTTGTCGATCACAAGGTGCAAAGCTTGAAGTGGACAGACTCAATCTCAAAAGCTTTTGGGGACTTTACCTAGTCTGTGGTTTGGCATGTTTTCTTGCTCTTCTGATATATCTTATTCAGACCTTGAGGCAGTACAAAAAGCACAGTCCAGATGAACTTGAGTCTACAGGCCAAGGTCCAGGATCTTCACGCCTGCGGACTTTTCTTTCATTTGTAGATGAAAAAGAAGAGATAGTTAAGAACCGCTCCAAGAGAAGGCAAATGGAAAGGATATCATATAGAAGCACAAGTGAGGTTGGATCAACCATAGTCTCCAACAAAGATTTTTCTCAGTCATCGTTAAACAGAATTGTTTCTGAAGTATGACCAACTGTTGCCACTTCTTGTACACTAATGACTTCGGATCCACTGCAATCAAATCTACAATAACTATAGTAACTGCTAGGTTCCTACTGCATTTCTTTTACCGTCCCAGTAAATATATTTGTAGGATATATCAACTTGTGTCTGACTGTAGTGTAACCTAGAGGTTTAGAACAAGATCCGTTTGCAATTTCTATTCTTACTTGTGGTTTCTGTAGTATATATAATTTAGAACAAAAATCATCACATATTATTTAAAATGAAATAGGCCAATTGGTGGCTCCATTTCTTTGATTGTAGCATAACAGATGATATTACTCAACATAGTAGATTGTTAGGTATCTGGTATTTTTAAGTTCTGAGAGGGTAGAAAGAAAATCAAAATGATTGCTCAAGTGTCTTAACTTGGCTTTGCATGATAAATTGACCTATTCGGTTTAAATATTAAAACCTTTAGAGGTTATATTTGATTATCAACAGTTCATAATAGCATAATACCAAGTCAGACATGTAGTTATTCAAATTTGTAGTAAATTGGCACAGCTCAGATTGATCAATAACAATATAAATACACTGACACGTAAATCATTGTTTTTTATTAAATATCTACATAATCTGCTTCATGCTGCAACCAGTCTTTCCTATATGATCTATTTTTAGGCCATATGAAGCAGGACAAGGCACTAATCATCATTTTTAAAATACCTTTGAAAACACTCTTCCTCCTTGCAATGCTTGCATATGACATTATACACTTCAATCAAGAGTCTTGGGAATCGGCTTGCAAAGTAGTCGTTGTATCCTTCAGGAACAGGTCCAACTAATTCCTGAAAAGCCAGTGAGAAATTAGAAGCCATGGTTTTGCAAACAAGTATCAGACACCGACGCACGCCTATTTCTAGAGGTGTTCATAGGTCAAAACCCACCCCCACCCATGGTTTTGCCAAGTACCCAACAGAAACAACAAAGAACGAAAATATATTAAATGCTACTGGCCCAAGAAATAACCTGGATTTCCTGTGGCAATTCTCCATAATGATTTAGCTTGTTTCTCATAACCCGCAACAAGTCTCGAACACTGTTAAACTTATAGCGCCGGTAACGACCAATGTTAGCAATGAAAGCTGGTTCCATCTTTTCATCCCATTTACCACCTAAGGCTGTTGTGGCAATGCTTTCTAACGCCCACAAAAGATTAGAACTAATCTCTCTATCTTCCAGTTCCACCCTGTCACTAGTGTCACGTAAAAATGAAAGTCTCTTCTCGGAACACCAAAAAAAAGGATGGTGCAACACTTCAATCGCTTTCGGCCTGGCAATAAAAGAAATAACTTTTGTAATGAAATCACTTGTTGGAAACCTCCTGAAATCAGCAGATCAACAAACACACAAATAAAACTACAAAAGATTGACCGTTAGAGATTATCATAATAGGGTAACTCTCTCAAATCTTAATTTATCATCCATAATAAGTATGTTGGTTTGAACTTTGAGCCTTGATCATTTTATACAACATTAGAACTAAGCAAGCCATATCAGATGCAATGCTGTGAAGGTATGAGAAAATATATTTCCATCCTTCAAAACACAATGAATGATAACGATTTACCTTAGATTAGGTTCAGGGTTTAATAAACAGCTAATAAGATCCTCAGCTTCCGGGATGAACTGAACTAAGAATAAATCCTTTCGATTTTCCACAATATTGATATCACGTTCAAGACTTTGTCCAAATGGATGTCTTCCCCCAGTCATACAGAAAAAAAGAACACAACCTAAACTGAATATATCTACAGCTCGTGTTTGACGTCCTTGACCAAGCTGTTCTGGGGCTTGCCAGCCTGAACTGCCCCCACCTGCAATTAAGCTATTAAGCCTTCGTACTAAAACAGCAGACAGAATAAAGTAAAATAAGCCTTTGAATAACATTTGATTGAATCAATAAGGGAAGAAATTTGAAAACAAAACAAAAGTTAGGAAACAACTCCTAAGAGCCTGTTTGGCTTAATGTTTTCTATATTCATTCCTTCTTCGGAGGAGTTCTTACCAGTAGCATTATGACCCAAAGAGGACATATTTTCAAGAAGACGTTTGCTAATGCCCATGTCAGAAAGCTTCGCACATAGGGATCTTTCCTTGTTTATTAGAACATTTTGGGGTTTCAAATCTCGATGTATTATTCCTAGTTCATGCAAATGAGCAACCCCGGAAACAATATCCCTAAGTTGCAAAACAAAAACGGAAGTTAGTTACAATTTATAATAAAAATCTGCAAAATAAACTACACTTAGAATGTGGGCATCCAAGTAAGAGCTTTCATTGATTGAAGGTTTATCTCGATTCTCAACTTGACTTGGATCAACTATAAGAATCCACATCGAATCTAAATAGGTTTTTTCTTAGTCGTCCTTTCCTATTAATTATAATGCTTTCCTCCAATCTTGGACTACATTTTATTATTTTCATTTTATTAACTATTTGCCAAAGCTACATTGTTAAAAATTTAAAAGTTACTGTTAAAACATTAAGTGCACGCAAGTTCTTAGCAGACACCACCCCGGTTCTCCACAATGCAACATATCACTCCTCTAACCATCAAGTATCTCGCTAGTCAGCAAAATCTAGTAGACTGCTATATGTAGAGTTCTGCCAACTAACAAAACGCCTACTTCAACCTGGTCCAACAGCCTTCACTAACCTCATTTTTTCAGTGTTGAACGAGGGAAAGTAAGAAAATTGCAATCTCATAATATGTCTATTAGTATTATCTTTTGGTTGAATATGTCGTTTAATAAATCATAAATCAAAGAAGAAATTATATCAACCTCATCAATTTCAGTAATAGAGGTGATGGATGGCCATTTTTTTCCCAAAGATATTGTGTATCATGCTTTCCTGTCTCCATTTTTCCTTTTATCAATTTGGGTGTTTTGTCCTTCCTAAAATTGGAATTTTCTGATATATCTGAATAAATTTGAATCAAATCGTCTAAGTTGCAAATACAGCGTTCCAGTGCAAGGTAAATAAAATCTCGATCACGCTCCACCCCATGCCATCGGACAATGTTTGGATGATAATCAGACACAATGAGGTTTTGGATTTCTTTACAGGCTACACTATGATGAGTTTTGACAAGACGCTTGACTGCAACCGGACGGCCTTCATATCTTCCATCAAGGACAATCGTACCATTGCTTCCCTTAGCAATCTCTTCATTTGAAACGAATATTTTACCAATTCTTCGTCCATCAACACCTTCATCAGCTTGATTTAAGTTCTTCCATGCTTCTCCATCAGCATCCCTTCTTGTCAGAGCATCTTCATCTTCTGAAGTAAGATGCTTTTCCATTTTATCGGTAGTGCCGCGGTTCTTTCCTGACTTGTGTGTTTTCTTTCTCTTAGCAGGTGAATTTTTCAATTCGGGCTCTCTGTTTTGGTCCTTTGGTATATCTTGATTCTTAATCGCCTTCACTAGAAGAAAGCAGATGAGTGAAAAACCCAACACCAAAAGAAAAACCATAAACAACATACTAGGTAATGGAGTTGACCATCCACTCTTCTTGTAGAAATAAACATCACCCGGTGAAGTAATCTCAATGAGAGGCTGAGGGTGTCCATCAATACTAGGTTGCAATGGAATCATCAGATCTGAGGCGGCCACTGAGAGTATATCACTTTCAGGAAAAGCCCCGTGTAAACTTTCAGTGATTAAAGATTCTAAAAGAAACCTTTTTTTCACGCGGAAGACATTTTGCATCTCTTGACATGGGTAAGGCATCGCAAAATTGAGTCCACTTTCAGAAAGATATCCATCCTCTACATCAAATGTAGTATGTTGGCATAATAATACAGCCTCGAATTCAGCTACTGTCAAATTCCACAATACTCTTCTAGAGTTGGGGCTAACAGACCGCAGAGAATAATCTGTCCTAAAAATCTTGAGCAGCGTCTGCGATGAATTTAGCTTCTTAGGATCCGCACTCATGATATTTCTAACGCCCTGCCTAGCATGACTCAAAGGTGCAAAAACATTATCAGGGTCAGAGTTGGCGTGGATTTGAATGATCGATCCAGTTTTAGCATCTACTTCAAATAAACTGATTTCTTTGGATCCAAGTATGACAGCTCCATCATCCGAAATTGTAGGTGTCCGAAGTACAAATTCTGCAATAGACTCTGAGATTCTCTGCAGACATTGATAAACAATCAACATAACATCAAGCTCGGAATTCCTCAGCAAAAAAACAATAAATGGCACTTATATAAACATGACCTTGGAAGTAACATATCTACAACAAAACAGATACCATTTTACCAAAGTGCTTGTCATGCATGTACAAAGACCAATCATCGCCGCACTCGACCAACCCGCTAACCGGCACCGGCACCGCAGATGCATTATTTTCTTTACCACGTTCCTTATTGACAGGAGCTTGATACGAACTAAAGATCGGCGATCCGGTGGAGAATGACCATATCACCCTCATGGGATCATTCTCCTGAGTGTCCATTAAATACAATGTCCCATCTAGTGTAGCAATCAGCGCTGTTTCTGCCTTACTGTCAAGAAACACATTTCACAAAAAGATTAATCAGAGCTTATTTCATGGCATAAACACACATAAATAAATAATTGAAAAAGCTTATAACAATGTTGCATCCGATAAATCTTGCATGGAATATTAGTATAAGTTTGTGATGATTGTGAATGAAAATGGAAAGAAAATGAAAGAGAAAGAGAAAGAATTGAGAAAGAGTTGAGGAAACTGACGGTGGAAGGGAGAGAAGGGAACGTGATGTGGGAGAAATGGCGTTGACGGAGGAGTATTGATTGAGGATCAAGAGGAGGAAGAAAATGCGGAAGAGAGAGAAGAGTTTCATTTGAGGAAGGAAATGATGGTGTGGAATGGAATGGAAGTAAAATAGGGTTTGTTGGATTGGGAGAAGGAGAATTGCAACGGAGAGAATCGAAGATTCCAAGCTTCTTTTCTTTTCTACCTGCAATACAATTCAATGCAATGCAATGGAGAATGGAATTTTGGTTGGACTTGTACTAACGTGACTTGACTAGCAATATTGCTTTTCGTCTCAATATCACTTTTGTAATTTTTTTTTTAATTTTATTTTATTCATATTATATCTTTTTAATTTAAATTTGTAAAAGAACTAATTGTTAAGAATATATTTGTATATAATTAAATGTTTGATTAGAATTGATGGTTAATTTTGGAGTTTATATTATGATAGAGATATACATTTCTTGTAAACTTATTCTTTTATAAACTAGGCTTAGATGGTTAATTTTTAAAATACTTTTAAATATTTGAAATGGCTTAACGGAGTTTTTTTAAAATAATAAACTATTATAATAAAGAAGTTTATATTAATTTTAAGACTTTGTTTGATAAGCCTCTCATATGATAATTTAGACCTGTTTGATAATGGTATTTTTCATTATGAGCTTTTAGCTTATTTTACTATCTTATAGTTTATTTTCCATACGCTATTTCAAATAGCATTTTATCTTATAATTTATAATTTATCATATTTTCTTTCATTTTTATCCTTATTATTTTAATAAAAACTCTTTTTTATTCTTTATAATTTATTTTAATTTAAAATTAAATAAATATGAATTAAATATTTTTTATGTCATTTTACATTTATAAGTTAGTTGGATCATTATTTTATCAAACACTTTAATTAACTTATCAATTATCAATCATCAATTATTGACTATAAGATATAAGTTATCAATCATTAGTCATCAACCATAAGTTATAAGTTAGTTTATCAACCAACCGTTATTTTTGTCAAAAAGAACCTAATTGTAAATTTGATAAATAAATAAAAATATTAGAAGAATCGATATAGTTTTGAATCATTTTTATCATTTTTAAAATTTCTTAATATTCTACCCTATAACTTTTACATTAATTATATTTACTTTTACACTTACATTAATGTAATTTATCAACAGAATCTATAACCAAAAATCAAAAATTCTTTTGACCCTTGGCTCAAATCATCATAATAAGGTAGAAAGATTAAAGATCCAAAATAAAAAGTTTATAGTAGTAGTCATATGAATTCACCTAATTATGATTGTTATAGTTCTATTCCAAAATTTATGCTAATACAATTTGGAAATGTCTCAATATCGAAAAACATCAACTTTCAATATATGGAAACCATGGGAGTTGAGATGTTTTTTGAATCTTTCATATCAAATTTATTTAGGAGCTCTAAATAATATTTTTTTCTAGGCGATGAATGTTCCAGTTCGATTTTCTTTATCTACAATCCTAAGAAGTAGGTAAGTTCTACCATTAGATGCATTTTGAACTCTCCATTATGGAATGGAAATAAAATATAGTTTATTGGATTGAGAGAAGGAGAACAGCGACAGAGAGAATTGAAGATTCCAAACTTCTTCTCGTTTATTCTCTACCTGAAATACAATGCAATGGAGAATGGAATGTTTGGTTGGACTTTGTATTAACATGACTTGACTAGCAATATTGTTTTTCTTAACTCTCGTCCTAATATCAGTTTTTTTATTTTATCATTCATATTGTATATTTTAAATTTAAATTTATTAATTGGGGATGATGTGGCACACCACATGGCGTGACAGTGTGGGATAGATACTAACATATGGTGTGTCATGTTATAGTTTTGACTATTTTATATTAATAAATTAAATAGAAGGAGATTTTGGATGCTAATTCGTCATACAAGATGAACAAGATGAAGATTCGTATCTAGAACTCATAATTTTTCATTAAGATTGTCACAAAATATGATTATTCATATTTGAATCTAGAATATGACACTAAATATTATAAAATTCACTTTCTTTTTTATATTCCTTTTTATTTCTCTTTTGTAACATTCTTTACTCCATGCTATTACAAATTGCTCTACTATATTGATGAGACTAAAGTGCAACTAATAACCTAATTATATTTTTAATTCTCATGATAAAAAATAATTTTAAGTTGTGATTCGTTGTACTTGGATAAGGATGATTTAGAGTTAATGGAACAACCACTAGGTCAATAAAACCATAAATAATCATCACTTGATCTTATAAGTATACACCATCCGGTTACTATTATAAGTAAATTTGATTTTTTTTATATATTTGACTGTCAATATATCTAGTCCATATATGGACTAGATACATTAACATTCAAATGTACCAAAAAAGTCAATTTTGCTTATAATAGTGACCGGAAGGTGTAGGTACTTTGACCATAGTGCTTTTTTTGCAACTATTTAAGTGCATCCTTGTTACTATTTGCGATTTAATCTCATCAAGTAGAGTGATCTTCAATTGCAGACAAATAGGAATGTTACAAAAGAAAAATGAAAAGTAATAGAAAAGAGAAATGAAAAGGAATAGAAAAGAGAAAATGAATTTTGTAAATTTTTTTAGTAGCGAAATTTTGGTTCAACTATTCATTCACCTTCTGCCATGGTTTTAGTGATGGATTCTAGATTTTAATGATGGACTATGGGTTTTAGCTAAGAATCTCAATTTAGATCATCTTATGATGGATTAGCATCTAAACTACCCATCTCTATTTAATTTATTAATATAAAAGGGTCAAAATTGTCATTTAACACGACATGTCAGCATTTTATCATAATGTCATGCCATGTGGTGTGCCACCTCGTCCTCTGTCAATAAAAGTTAACGGGAGGAACCATTAGTTTGAGCGAAAAATTTTAAGGGCGGATTTTTGAAGAAAATATTTTAGGAGACTAAAATCGATCCATAAATTTAAAAGAAATTACAAGTATATTTTAGAAGATGTGATGCGACTACCATTCTCCCTCAAATAAACAATTTTGTATATTCTTTATTATCGACTAGAAAAATGTGATTTATGGTCAATTTTGACTTAGAATCACCCATTCTGATTTTAATCAAAAAAAAATAATATTTAAATAAGTGACTTTCATGTATATTTAAGTTTTTGTTTGTGTTTTTTTGCTAGTTTGTTTGTTTTGTTTATGGCTTTGTGCAAAGTTGTCTTATTTTATGTCTCATTGCAGTATTTATTTGATTCATATTATTAGTTCATCTTCGTTTTAGATTCACTACATATTCAATTAATGACTTTAGTATCTTAAAATTTTCAAATCTTATGGACTTTACTCATGCCAATATATAAGACACTTGAAGAAGGATTTCTCTTATATTTACACTTGCGTTTATCTCTTTAGAGAGAGAATGGCAAAATACCAAGGAGAATGTGGAGGAGGGATTGTGTTCATCGCCAAATTCATCATGCATGTGCTAGAAGTCTTAAGTTCTTGGAGAATGAGGTTCAAAGCAAGTTATGGATCATCATCTTTCCTCATCATAATCACCAAGTCAGAATTTGTGAGCCACAAAGGTGGGGTTCCATAGGTTTGTGATTTGGGATTGGTACCAAACTTAGTAATGCATGAAGGATGGGAATTAAATAGTTTGATTGTGTGAAATTCTTGCTTGATATTCCTTCATGACTGTTGCTTCTCATGTTGTTTTATAATGCTTGCATGTTTGTTATAAGTTTCCCAAATGATGTGATTATGTATGCTCCTTGGTTGGGATAATGATGTTTAAGTGAGAGGTATGATATAATTCATGATATGTATGTATGGTATGCTCGTGAATATTGTGTGATTATTGCATGTCAATATGATGATTTGAAAACCTAGGTGATTCACCATGATTAACTAGAGGTTTCTGTTTCGTTTAATGTTAAGAAGAATTAATGCTTGAAATATTGGGTTGTTAGTTCTATTTGAAAAAGTGAAAATTTTTGGAAAATTGAGTTACCCACAGAATCTGCCTTTTTCCCACGGGCATGTCATGGGTAATCTGCAGAAATTATGAATGTTTGTTTTAGGCATAACACAATCGTGTTGGCTAACACGAGAGACCCATGTATCCCCCAGTTTTTGCAATGGGAAGGGTCGTTTGGGCCTGACACGACCTATGTTACACAACACGACCTGCCCAAGCTGACTCCAACTTTGAGGGATGTTTTTATTGGTTTTATCGGGAATGTAGGGATCATTTTACCTTGTTCTAATGGATAGAATCGAGGTGTCTCGACACACAGAAAATTGAATTAATGTAGGTCAACCATTAGAATGTCTAATTGTATGTAAAATGGAAGGTGTGGTATAACACATCCTTGTGCTTCCATGGAGCCCAAGTTGGTACAAGTGTGATGTCATTTTCATTGTTGTATCTTGGATATTTGAGTGTAGCTAAATCGCTTAAAAACACTTGATAGATCACTTGACAAATGTTGGTGAACATAGTAGAACATGATGCTCTTGAAATGCTATTAGGAAGTAACAAGAGGTTCATTGGGAATTGATTCAATAATCAAGATGGTTTCTCGAGGATGATAAGTTTCTAGATAACTGAGAGTAATGAACCTTGAATTGTGAGGAAACCATAGGTTGAGTAGTTATGTCCAGAGGGGAGACATTCGAACATGTAGGAACCTCTGTTGGTGCGAGTAGCAAATGGTCGTTTGGAAATGTAACGTTCAATGAATAATAATACCCTAGTTTGGGTGTGTGACAAATGTTAGGTTTCGGAAACCTTTAAGCCATCGCATAAAATGGGCATTTAAACCATTCCCCTTACATCAGTCGTGTTTACATTGCTCTAGCATCAAATCATGCATCTCATCTCATTCATTGGACATGTCTCATAGCATGAATTTGACATTGTCAAAAAGCCTTATAACATAAGTAGCAAAATTAGACACATACAACCCAACACTACTTGTTACCTAGTTATTTAAAGGTTCAAAGTCCAGCCTCGCTTGGGGCACCTCTGTTGAAAAGTATATTTTTGGCAAATATTTTAATATCGTATCCACAAAGATTGGTTGTTATTACCGTCGTTCTATAATCCAAATTGTTATAAGTTCAAAATGTAACCAAGTTGTTTTGTTTGAAAAGTTATCTTTTGAGTAAAATGTCACTAAAACAATAAAATAGTTTTAATCAAATGTAAGAGGCTTGGCAAGATTGGAGTTCACTATTCCAATTGTTTATGATTCCTTATGACAACTATATAGACTTAAGATTATTGATGATATTCAAGTATCCTCTTAATATCATTTATCTCTAAATGATATTGTGATAATCACTATATTAATGGTTAAATGATTTCTCTACATAACTATCAATATAGCAATCTTTAATGTTTGATACAAAAGAAGAGTAGTGTATAAATCTATTTCTACAACTCATTCACTACTTGAAAGTATATTTTAAGTCAAGACTTGAATAATCTTCCTCAACAACTATTCAAATCTAAATATTCAACTTAGGGCAAAAATATCATTCAATACATCAATAACCTTTTATCATATATAAGAGTCAAATAAAATACATAAACAAATAGGAATAGCTACTACCTCCAATCTTGACAAAATGGGGTTTAGCTCCTCATCATCATTTTGGACAGCAAAATGCAATGACACAATAAACTCTATTTTTCTCTTACAATATGTGTATCTAGGAATCAATGTTTATAGGTTTTCCATTCTGTTTTCTTAAAGAGTTTAACCTTTCCTAAAATGTTCATTTTCATCTAAAACGGAAAAGCACTCTAAAACAGATACAAAACTGTCACAATACAGCTGGCTTGAAAACAGAACACTTGGCCAAAACAAACTGCTTGCTGGTTTCGCAAGGTTCGTGGCGCCATCCCTGGTCGCGGCGCGAACTGAAGCCAATTCAGTTTCCTTGTCTTGCAAGCTTCATGTAATAGTTCTCCCAAGTGTTGGTCTTCCAAATTATGCCTCCAAATTGCCATTGAAACTTCTTCCAAATTATGCTTATGCACTCCGATACTCTCTTGTCCAAAAACTCTATAAAACTAACAAATACGTGAAATATCTACTCAAAACATAATCATTTAAACTTAATTGCATTTATACAAAATTGTGAGGATAAAAGTGTGTAATTAGATCAAAAAATGGTAAAAGGGACCAATAAAATTATATGGAAAGTAGTACTAATTGGTCCCTAACAACTCTCCCCAACTTATCATTTTGTTTGTCCCTAAACAAAAGTTTTCACCAACACAGCCTCCAAATGGTTTTGATGAAGACAACATTATTCATTCAAGATGTTATGCGTGCTCAAAAAGGAAATGGATCAAGACATTGAAGCGAAACAAGATTTCATATTATTTAAAGTCTTGAAGATTTATCTTGGATTGATCAAAGGTATAACATTCATCTCTTGATAATGTTTATGCAAGTGTTCAAAAGTGTCTCATGCATGCTATATAAGTTTAAGGGTGTTAGAAAATATATGCCATGAGTTTCATGCTTTTAAAGAATTGTTTTTAAATCTTTTTTAACAGTGTTAATCGGTTAACACTTTGGTTAATCGATTAACCAGTTGGAATTTGAATATTTTTTCAACTTCTTTAAACATACAGTTGTTGGTAAATTATGGCGTTTTAAACCGTCGTAATTTGCATCGTTTTGAAGATGTATTTTACTTTTGAATATTTTTTGGTCGTTGGAAGCAAATAACCGGTTACCCACCGAGAAGTAACCGGTTACCACTGATGAATTTTGGCAAATTGGTGCATTTCTTCATTCAAATGTTTTCTTTGCATTCCTTTGAATCATGGCATCTTTTCATTCATCATACTCTTTCAAAAAAGGTGTTTGTAGCAATATATAAACATCATTACTCATTTTTTATGACCACCTCCTTTCTTGCAAACACTTTCAAATAAATCACTCTTATAAAAATTCAGATTTTTATCAAGTGTCCAAAAAAACTTTCTTAAAGTATTCTTTGCATTAAACCTTCATATATTGAAAAGAATACATATCATTCGGTTTGAACACTTGTATACTATATTGAGTGATTGATATCCAAAGGGGAAGATTAATCCAAGTGATTAAGATATTCAAGATTCATCATCAACCTTGTAATTAAGTTCAGATATTTGTATCATACCTTGTTGTCCAGGATTGTTGGAAACAAGTGAAGTGTTGAAGAGGATTGTTCTTCATACACTTGATTACCTATAGGTTAGATAGTAAGCATCACCATTGGTGTGAGTAGGCTGTACAATAATTTTAACTATAGTGAAATCTCTTTCGAGTCGAAAGGGGAGTGGATGTACCTTCGGAGTGTGAAGGGAACCATTATAAATTCCGGTGTCTTTTTACTTTCCGCAATTTATTTTTCCGCACTTAAACAAAAAATAACCAAGAACCGAAAACAAGATCGAAGAATTTTTAACCACCTAATTCAACCCCCCCTCTTAGACGCATTTACAACTTACAATTGGCATCAGAGCAAGTTATAGGTAACTTGTTCCTAGAGATCCAGCATGGCTTCCGCAAGCATAAACCCGGTTTTCAAAGATGGTGGAAGTAGCAACAAGCCCCCACTCTTCTCCGGAGAATATTTCGATTTCTGGAAAATCAGAATGAAGGCATATCTTGAGGCCCAAGGAGAAGGTATATGGGAAGCAGTTAAAGAAGGTCCACACAAACCGGTAAATGTGGTGAATGGAGTTGGTACCCCAAAGTTGAAAAACACTTATGACGAAGATGATAGGAAAAAGATTCTGAATGAGAAGAAGGAAATCAACATACTCCAAAACGCTCTTAGTATGGACGAATTCTTTCGTATATCTCAATGTAAATCGGCAAAGGAGATTTGGGACACCTTGGTAGAAACACATGAAGGAACCACCGAAGTGAAGAGATCGAGGCTAAACACTCTAAGTCAAGAATACGAGATGTTCCGCGTGCAGCCCGGTGAATCTATAGTTGCCTTACAAAAGAGATTCGTCCATCTAACAAATCACTTGATTGCTCTCGGTAAAACCTTCACCAATGATGATCTCAACCTGAAAGTCCTAAGATCTTTGACAAGAGAATGGCAACCGAAGGTGACCGCTATTTCGGAAAAGAAGAGTCTCTCAACAATGACATCCGCGTCTCTATTTGGCAAACTTCAAGAACACGAATTGGAACTTGGAAGGCTCGAGAAGCACGAAAGTCAAGAAAAGAAATCCAAGAGCATTGCCTTAAAAGTTGATTCCAAAGTTGTGAAGAAAGAAGACAATCCCGAAGAGGACGAAAACTTTATGCGTCTTGTAAAAAGACTAGGAAAATATTTTGGTGCAGAAAATAATATTGGAAACTCTAGTTACAAAAAAAGAAAGAAGTTCTCAAAGAACAAAGAAAGAGAAGCATCAACATCCAATGAAGACATTACATGCTATGAATGTGAAAAACAAGGCCACGTCAAACCGGAATGTCCCAAACTCGCAAAGAATCGTGACAATAAAGGAAAGAAGGATTACAATAGGAAGGCCTACATTGCTTGGGATGACAATGAAATAAGTTCTTCATCGGATTCCGATAGTGATCAAAGCGCAAATCTAGCATTGATGGCATCACATTATTCCGACGATGAAGACGATGAGGTTAGTAGTAACTTTTCAATTTTTGATAATGATGCTCAAGGAGCAATTGATGAACTTTTAAGTGAATGCAAAATTCTATACAAAACCATTTCATCTCAAAAGAATCAAACATCAACTTTGGAAGAAAATATTAAGAAAATGAAAAATAATCTCAAAGATGAAAAGGAAGAATTAATCAAGAATTTTGCATGCACTAAATGTGAGTCACTTGCTTTTCAAATAGTTCAATTGAAGAGAGTTATTGAAAGATATGAAAAAGGTCAAATCAGATTGGAACATGTTTTTAATAGTCAAAGATACTCAAATGATAAAAGTGGTTTAGGTTATTCAAATTTTGCTAAACATACTTCTAACAAGACCATTTTTGTAAAAGCTAAAGAACAAATTCCTCTAGATAAAAATAACAAGCCTAAAATGGTTCATCAATATAATAATAGGAAAAGGAACAAATCTTATTATAAAAAGAAATCTTATCCTCCTAGATAAAAAAGCAACTTTGAGCCTACATGTTTCTATTGTGGTATTAAAGGTCATACTCCTAATGCATGTTATGTTAGAAACATTAGTGTTGCTCAAGACAATTATGTATGGGTTAAGAAAGGAACTAACTATCATGGACCCAAAGCACATTGGGTACCAAATAAAACTTAATTGTTTTGTAGGTTTACTTGGAGACCACTTCAAAATCTATGCTTTATTGATAAAGTGGTTGTTCTAAGTTTTTGATGGGAGGCATAAACTAACTTTCAAATCTAGTTCCAAAGTCCAAGGGTTATTTCACATATGGGGAATACCTTAAAGGAAGAATTCTTGGCATTGGCAAAGTTGAAGCACTAACTTTCACATCCTATTGAAGATATACTTTAAGTTGACAAACTAAAGCATAATCTTCCAAGTATAAATCAACTTTGTAACAAAGACTTCAAAATCATGTTTCGGCAAGAATAATTATTTGATGAAGTCTCTCATGAGGTAAAACTCATAGGTAAACATTATTATTTTGTTTTATTCTTAATTTTTTCATGATTTCATTACATATTTCAAGTCTTTTTCCATCCTTTTTGCTAATGACAAAGGGGGAGAAGAAATATGTGTTTGTGTTTTTTTTTTCTCTAACAAAGTGCAGCTAGAAAAGACTCTCTAAAAATCATGAATTTAGGGGGAGCATTGATCAAGGGGGAGCCTTTTGTGTTAGAGAAACAAAAATAGAGCAAACATTCAAAATTGGGTTGTCATCATCAAAAAGGGGGAGAATGTGAAGGCAAGCCTCTAAATGGTTTTGATGAAGACAATATTATTCATTCAAGATGTTATGCATGCTCAAAAAGGAAATGGATCAAGACATTGAAGCGAGAACAAGATTTCATATTATTTAAAGTCTTGAAGATTTATCTTGGATTGATCAAAGGTATAACATTCATCTCTTGATAATGTTTATGCAAGTGTTCAAAAGTGTCTCATGCATGCTATATAAGTTTAAGGGTGTTAGAAAATATATGCCATGAGTTTCATGCTTTTAAAGAATTGTTTTTAAATCTTTTTTAATAGTGTTAATCGGTTAACACTTCGGTTAATCGATTAATCAGTTGGAATTTGAATATTTTTTTCAACTTCTTTAAACATACAGTTGTTGGTAAATTTTGGCGTTTTGAACCGCCGTAATTTGCATCGTTTTAAAGCAGTATATTACTTTTGAATAATTTTTGGTCGTTGGAAGCAAGTAACTGGTTACCCACCGAGAAGTAACCGGTTACCACTGATGAATTTTGGCAAATTGGTGCATTTCTTCATTCAAATGTTTTCTTTTTCATTCCTTTGAATAATGACATCTTTTCATTCATCATACTCTTTCAAAAAAGGTGTTTGTAGAAATATATAAACATCATTACTCATTTTTATGACCACCTCCTTTCTTGCAAACACTTTCAAATAAATCACTTATAAAAATTCAGATTTTTATCAAGTGTCCAAAAAAACTTTCTTAAAGTATTCTTTGCATTAAACCTTCATATATTGAAAAGAATACATATCATTCGGTTTGAACACTTGTATACTATATTGAGTGATTGATATCCAAAGGGGAAGATTAATCCAAGTGATTAAGATATTCAAGATTCATCATCAACCTTGTAATTGAGTTCAGATATTTGTATCATACCTTGTTGTCCAGGATTGTTGGAAACAAGTGAAGTGTTGAAGAGGATTGTTCTTCATACACTAGATTACCTATAGGTTAGATAGTAAGCATCACCATTGGTGTGAGTAGGATGTACAATAATTCTAACTATAGTGAAATCTCTTTCGAGTCAAAAGGGGAGTGGATGTACCTTCGGAGTGTGAAGGGAACCACTATCAATTCCGGTGTCTTTTTATTTTCCGCAGTTTATTTTTCCGCACTTAAACAAAAAATAACCAAGAACCGAAAACAAGATCGAAGAATTTTTAACCACCTAATTCACCCCCCCCCCCTCTTAGGCGCATTTACAACTTACAATTGGCATCAGAGCAAGTTATATGTAACTTGTTCCTAGAGATCCAGCATGGCTTCCGCAAGCATAAACCCGGTTTTCAAAGATGGTGGAAGTAGCAACAAGCCCCCACTCTTCTCCGGAGAATATTTCGATTTCTGGAAAATCAGAATGAAGGCACATCTTGAGGCCCAAGGAGAAGGTATATGGGAAGCAGTTGAAGAAGGTCCACACAAACCGGTAAATATGGTGAATGGAGTTGGTACCCCAAAGTTGAAAAACACTTATGACGAAGATGATAGGAACAAGATTCTGAATGAGAACAAGGCAATCAACATACTCCAAAGCGCTCTTAGTATGGACGAGTTCTTTCGTATATCTCAATGTAAATCGGCAAAGGAGATTTGGGACACCTTGGTAGAAACACATGAAGGAACAACCGAAGTGAAGAGATCGAGGCTAAACACTATAAGTCAAGAATACGAGATGTTCCGCGTGCAGCCTGGTGAATCTATAGTTGCCTTACAAAAGAGATCCGTCCATCTAACAAATCACTTGATTGCTCTCGGTAAAACCTTCACCAATGATGATCTCAACCTGAAAGTCCTAAGATCTTTGATAAGAGAATGGCAACCGAAGGTGACCGCTATTTCGGAAAAGAAGAGTCTCTCAACAATGACATCCGCGTCTCTATTTGGCAAACTTCAAGAACACGAATTGGAACTTGGAAGGCTCGAGAAGCACGAAAGTCAAGAAAAGAAATCCAAGAGCATTGCCTTAAAAGTTGATTCCAAAGTTGTGAAGAAAGAAGACAATCCCGAAGAGGACGAAAACTTTATGCGTCTTGTAAAAAGACTAGGAAAATATTTTGGTGCAGAAAATAATATTGGAAACTCTAGTTACACAAAAAGAAAGAAGTTCTCAAAGAACAAAGAAAGAGAAGCATCAACATCCAATGAAGACATTACATGCTATGAATGTGGAAAACAAGGCCACATCAAACCGGAATGTCCCAAACTCGCAAAGAATCGTGACAACAAAGGAAAGAAGGATTACAATAGGAAGGCCTACATTGCTTGGGATGACAATGAAATAAGTTCTTCATCGGATTCCGATAGTGATCAAAGCGCAAATCTAGCATTGATGGCATCACATTATTCCGACGATGAAGACAATGAGGTTAGTAGTAACTTTTCAATTTTTGATAATGATGCTCAAGGAGCAATTGATGAACTTTTAAGTGAATGCAAAATTCTATACAAAACCATTTCATCTCAAAAGAATCAAATATCAACTTTGGAAGAAAATATTAAGAAAATGAAAAATAATCTCAAAGATGAAAAGGAAGAATTAATCAAGAATTTTGCATGCACTAAATGTGAGTCACTTGCTTTTCAAATGGTTCAATTGAAGAGAGTTATTGAAACATATGAAAAAGGTCAAATCGGATTGGAACATGTTCTTAATAGTCAAAGATACTCAAATGATAAAAGTGGTTTAGGTTATTCAAATTTTGCTAAACATACTTCTAACAAGACCATTTTTGTAAAAGCTAAAGTACAAATTCCTCTAGATAAAAATAACAAGCCTAAAGTGGTTCATCAATATAATAATAGGAAAAGGAACAAATCTTATTATAAAAAGAAATCTTATCCTCCTAGATATAAAATCAACTTTGAGTCTACATGTTTCTATTGTGGTATTAAAGGTCATACTCCTAATGCATGTTATGTTAGAAACTTTAGTGTTGCTCAAGGCCATTATGTATGGGTTAAGAAAGGAACTAACTATCATGGACCCAAAGCACATTGGGTACCAAATAAAACTTAATTGTTTTGTAGGTTTACTTGGAGAACACTTCAAAATCTATGCTTTATTGATAAAGTGGTTGTTCTAAGTTTTTAATGGGAGGCATAAACTAACTTTCAAATCTAGTTCCAAAGTCCAAACGTTATTTCACATATGGGGAATACCTTAAAGGAAGAATTCTTGGCATTGGCAAAGTTGAAGCACTAACTTTCACATCCTATTGAAGATATACTTTAAGTTGACAAACTAAAGCATAATCTTCCAAGTATAAATCAACTTTGTAACAAAGACTTCAAAATCATGTTTCGGCAAAAATAATTATTTGATGAAGTCTCTCATGAGGTAAAACTCATAGGTAAACATTATTATTTTGTTTTATTCTTAATTTTTTCATGATTTCATTACATATTTCAAGTCTTTTCCCATCCTTTTTGCTAATGACAAAGGGGGAGAAGAAATATGTGTTTGTGTTTGTTTTTTTTTTCTCTAAAAAAATGCAGCTAGAAAAGACTCTCTAAAAATCATGAATTCAGGGGGAGCATTGATCAAGGGGGAGCCTTTTGTGTTAGAGAAACAAAAATAGAGCAAACATTCAAAATTGGGTTGTCATCATCAAAAAGGGGGAGAATGTGAAGGCAAGCCTCTAAATTGTTTTGATGAAGACAACATTATTCATTCAAGATGTTATGCATGCTCAAAAAGGAAATGGATCAAGACATTGAAGCGAGAACAAGATTTCATATTATTTAAAGTCTTGAAGATTTATCTTGGATTGATCAAAGGTATAACATTCATCTCTTGATAATGTTTATGCAAGTGTTCAAAAGTGTCTCATGCATGCTATATAAGTTTAAGGGTGTTAGAAAATATATGCCATGAGTTTCATGCTTTTAAAGAATTGTTTTTAAATCTTTTTTAACAGTGTTAATCGGTTAACACTTTGGTTAATCGATTAACCAGTTGGAATTTGAATATTTTTTCAACTTCTTTAAACATATAGTTGTTGGTAAATTATGGCATTTTGAACCGCCATAATTTGCATCGTTTTGAAGCAGTATTTTACTTTTGAATATTTTTTGGTCGTTGGAAGCAAGTAACCGGTTACCCACCAAGAAGTAACCGGTTACCACTGATGAATTTTGGCAAATTGGTGCA